>NW_012105065.1:708378-711916 GCF_000951045.1 Mandrillus leucophaeus | reverse complement strand
CTTAAATCTAAATTCCCCTGAGATGGCAAGGCACTCAACCTCGGGTTTCTATGTGCTCTCTGTGGAGCAATTGCAAAGTCTATGGAGTCTTAACAGTCTTATTTTTTAAGCTATGCTTTCAGGCTTCCATATCATCTTCTCCATAGTCCTCCTAGCCAAAACAGCTCTGCAGCTTTCCTGTCATGCTTGGCTGTCACCTGTTTGGAGAAGATGGGTGTACTGAAGCTTAGAGTCCCACCTGGCATAATGCATCACTCTATCACCTCTTCTGAGGCCTGGCCACCTTCTCAGAGCACTGCCCTAGAGCAATGTTAAATTCCAGCTGATCTTTTCTCCATTCCTTCCCAGTTGGAGGCCTCAGAATATATTATGTTTAATATTGAATGCATTGTTATTTCCCTTTTCATGTTTCTCATAGAAGAATCCTTTTCTCCTCATTCCCTTCTCTTTAAGGCATTTAGACTTCAGGTCACAAAAGCAAAAAAGGGAATTGAACTGAAGACAATTTTAGCTTTCTAATTTGGTTAGTTGGAATTTTTCTGGTAGCAGGTGAACATACGCCCAACTCATACAGCCTTATGCACAAAGAAACATGAATTGGTTATAGCACTGATAATACCGAGGTATAGTTTTGGCTCCCAGCAAGCTGGGTTTCAGGGCTCAAATTATGTCATCAGGGTTGGGTTTTCCTCTGTGGGTTTTGGCTTCGTTACTCTCATTGAATTTATTCTCCGAGAGATTCTCCAATCATTATTTCCAGTTACACCACCATCTTAGCTTCAAGTCCTCTAGGGAAGAGAATGAGATTCTCCTTTCTAGAACAACCAGAAAAATAAACTTTATTGGCACTTATTCGACTTCAATTGGATCACATTTTCACTCCTGAACTCAATGACCAAGGTAGTATGATGCACTGAGTGACTTAAATCCAGGTCCCATACTTTACACTGGAGCTAAGGATGAGAGTTACCTAAAGCATAGGGGCTGAGAGGGGAGTAGTGTCCTGAGGAAAAATGAATATGATTACTGAAAATGGGAGAAATTAATCTAGATTGCACGTAAAAATAATGTATTGTCTTACAGATAGTTTCAATAATTAGGTGCCAACAGTTCCTCTCTTCCCTGGGTGCACATGCTACTCATCCCATCAAGAGGTGGAGTCCATTTCCCTTCCCCTTGAATAAGGCTGGCTTGGTGACTTGCTTTGCCTAATAGAATGCAGCAGAGGTAACCCAAGTGGGAGCTTTCAGGCCTATTAAGGGCTAATCCTCAAACTTCAGAGTTCTCTTAAATCCTTGAGCCTCTAGGTAAAATATCCAGGACATACTGATAGAGGAGCTATGTGGAATTACACACCATGTAGAGAATGAAGTGACTCAGAATGAAGGCCCCAAAAGTGAGAGAGGCCTGCTTGGACCTCCCAGCTCAGTAGAGTTATTAACTCAATGCAGTCATTACAGACCCCAGTCAACCCCATCTGGAGAGAAGAACAACTACCCAACCAATCAGTCCTGAGAAATAGTAGGTCACTATTGTTTTTAGTCAACAAATTTTGCAGTGGTTACATGTCAAAAGGCTACTGATGTACTTTTTTACCCTCTGAGGGAAAACTCCACGAGATGAGGAAACACAGAACCTGTCGCGTGCTAAAAGGAGATGGAGAAAACCAGCAACCTTAGTGCTATTTATCAACCCACTCTACTTGCAGGCACCCTGGCCTCTGTCTCCTAATTCAGTGCTCTTACCACTATGGTTCACTGTCATCCAAAAAATTGTGCCTTAATATTCAGAAAGGCATATACACTAGCTAACTGTAAATTGAATTGGACAAAAAGGTGCATGGGCAATTTAGATTCTGACAAAAGAATAAATTAGAGAGCAAATAGGAGAAAGAAATCATTCAAGGAAAAAAACTTGACTGTAGTGTGACAAACATTGTAAAACTGATTTGATTATTTGTACTGGTCACAGTCAACTGCTAAAATTATATGGTGGTTTATCTTACAGCAAATAAATAAAATTAAAAGACAGTTGGGAAGTTTAGACCCTGTTATCATCGTTATTTCTCTTTTGCTTCATTAATCCTTAAATTAAATGAAAATCTTCAAGTTTTACTAATGAACAATTTCATAAGAATGAGAGATGTCTTATCTGTTGTCTGCAATGATTTTTAAAATCACATTGATTAAAGAATAGCAATTAACGTATTAAACAACTTTTATATATGAAAGGCCATGTTCATTTCAGGGACAGTAATATCCTAAGGCTAAGATTGTTTAGAGTTTGGAAAATGTGACTTTAAAAATAGAACTTTAGAACTCTTTCACTTAAATATACTTAAGTTTTTCGGTCAATTTTGAAAAGTTCTTGATGATTACAATAAAGTCTCAGTAGTCTATTCTGTAATTATATTCAATCTGTGAAAATTACATAATTTAAATATCCATCTCTGAAAATAAAACTGGTCCCAGTTAATCAATAGAATAAAAAAGCAATCCACAGAGTAGGAGAAAATATTTGCAAATTATATATCACATAAGAGATTAATATCCTGAATATAGAGAACTCCCAAAAACGCAAGAACAAAAAGACAAACAACCTGATTCAAAAATGGGCAAAGGACATAAATAGACATTTCTCCAAAGAAGATATGCAAATGCCCCACGAGCACATGGAGAGGTGCTCAACTTCACTAATCATTAGGGCAACGCAAATCAAAGCAACAGTAAAATAACAACTCATACCTATCAGGATGGCTACTTTTAAAAAAAAAATACAAATGAGCAAAGATATGGAGTCATTGGGACTCTTGTGCATTGTGAATGGGAATGCATAATGGTACAGCCGCTGTGGAAAACAATTTGGCAGTTCTTCAAATAATTAAAAATAAAATTACTATATGATCCAGCAATTCCACTTCTGGGTATATGCCCAAAAGAATTAAAAACAGGATAAGGTAGAGATATTTGTATACCCATATTCATAGCAACATTATTAGCAATACCTAAACCACAGAAGCAACATAGGTGTCCATCGATGGATGAATGGATAGTGAAAATGTGGTATATACATACAATGGTATATCATTCTGCCTTAAAAAAGAAGGAAACTCTGACACATGTTACAACATGCATAGAACTTGAGGATATTATGTTAAGTAAAATAGGCCAGTCACAAAAAGACAAATACTGCATGATTCCACTGGCAGGAAATACTTAGAGTAGTCAAAATCATGGGGACAGCAAGTAGAATGATGGTTCCCAGAGGCCGCAGGGAGGCTGCAAGGAAGATTTATTGTTTAACGAGTATAGAGTTTCAGTTTTACAAGTTGAAAAGAGCTCTGGAGATGGATGATGGTAATGGCTACACAATGTTATGAATGTATTTAAAACCACTGAACTGTACACCTAAAAATGGGTAATATGGTAAATTTTTTGTTTATGTGTATTTTACCACAATTTTATGTTATGTGTATTTTATGTTACATGTATTTTACCACAATTTTATGTTATGTGTATTTTATGTGACATGTATTTTA
>NW_012105065.1:701822-703548 GCF_000951045.1 Mandrillus leucophaeus | reverse complement strand
AAAAAAAAAAGAGCCACACTCTTAAAATATTCAGCACCATTACATTTAAAATTATTTTTAAAAATATGACTAATGCAAACAATTGCTTACTATAAGAAGGAAATGAACTCTAAAATCAGTAGCTTTTTACCAAATGACCTATGCAAATGTTAGAGAACTTTTAGATAAAACTAGCAGTGGAGAAAAAAAATAAAATATAAAAATCCATTAACAAAATAATTAAACTAGGGAAAGATAAAAACAATTATAGAATATATCTTACTTCTGATTAAAGAGAACTATTATGAAATTAGATCATCACAATTTGGCAACCATCATAGTAATAACTGATTCCAAAGGAATCATCAGCATATGCTAAAACAAAGTAGATGAAAGCCAGATGAGTAATAGAATATTTATCTACCTTAGTTTCAAATGATCTCTCAGAATGCACTTATTAATTACAAAAGAAACAATACAACTTTACGTGGAGACAAAGGAGGACACCGAATTAATGAAATGATCAAAGTTAATATCACTGGCAATTGGACAATCTGACATTATGGACCTCCTGATGGGAAGCATAAGAAACACAACACGCTTCTTCAATGTTCCTGCCAAAGATGCGTGAATTGAATCTAGTCGTGTTGAAGTGCCTCAGAATGCATGTTTAAGGACATTCTCTGAACTAGCTTGCCTCCTGTATATTCTTCAAAAATGTAAAGATTACAAAAACAAACCAACAAAAAACCCTGGGGAATGCTGCATACTATAGCAAACCAAAAAGACGTGCAACTGAGAACCATGTATGATCCAACAATTTCTTTTCCTACAAAGGACATTATTGGGACAATTGACAAAATGAGAATGTCTTTAGATGAGATAATAATATCAATGTTAATTTCCTGATTTTGATGGTTCTACTTTATTTTATTTATTTATTCATCTTTTGGAAATGGGGGTCTCACTAATGTTGCCCAGCCTGGACTGGAACTCCTGGGCTCAAGGGATCTTCCTGCCTCAGCTTCCTGAGTAGCTGTGACTCCAGGCACATACCACTGCACCTGGTTCGATAATTGTACTTTAGTCTATGAGATAATGTCTTTGATTTTAGAAAATATTCAGTAAAATATTTAGGAGTAAAGGAGCATCAAGTCTGCTACTTAGTTTCAAAGGCAGAATATGTAAAGGGAAAATTGTACTGTGTGTGTGTTTTATGTATGTGTGTAATATTACATATATACATACATAAAAGAGAAAAAGAGCAGTAAAGTAAAACAAAAGCAGCAAATGTTAACATTTAGGGAATCTAGTAGGTTTGCTTCATATTCTTATCATCTCACCATCAGTCTGAACTTATGTCAAAGTAAAAGCTGAAAAAAGAATGAAGCATGATTTTTTTATCATTTTCAAATACTATCCGTTGTTATGATCTTGCCAAACATATTTTCAGTCTAAAATCCAAAATTTTATAGGTCATTTCCATTTAATCACAGAATATTAACAAGAAAAATAGTTATTTTTGTGCCATGTTGGAAGCATGTGACATGTATTACTCTAAATTCTGTTTGCATGTCCTCATGTCTAAGCACCTGGTAGTTTTTGAAACGGGTAAGTGGCAAATAACTGCAATATAGAAAGATAGTATTATTAACCGATCTGAGGTAAACATGTTTTGAATGGCAAAATATATGTGCTTCGCAATTTTTTAGGCTACTAAAAAGCTGTAATATTGACTTAATGTCAA
>NW_012105065.1:698632-700030 GCF_000951045.1 Mandrillus leucophaeus | reverse complement strand
TATGATTTGCCCTCTTTGCTACTAATTCTGTTACTTCATTGTGATATCATCCAATCTCATCTTGGATAAAAATGAATGTTAACATTCTTTCAATAAACTTATTTCCTTAAGCTTTGAAAAGCAAAGTAAGAAGAGACAAACAAAAAAGTAAGTTAAATTTGAATTATCAAACACCATGGAATGTATGTATATGGTATTATAAATTATCCCAGGGAGCAAATATGAAGAACACATGTATGGTAATAAGGAAGTATAGATACAGAACTACAACACCAAGTTATAGGTCTAAAAGGACAGATAAGAAAGCATTAATCAAGCCTTCATATAGGCATTGTTTAAAGCTAGAGTTAATAATAAAATCGACACTACCCTCGATTTGCAGCAAACCATCAATAAATGCCCCTCCAGAGTTTCTGAATTTTATTTCCAATTTTATCACAAAATAAGTTTTATTTTTGTTTTATTATCATTATTATTATTATTGAGATAAGATCCCATTCTGTCACCCATGCTGGAGTACAGTGGTGTGATCACAGGTCACAGCAAGCTTGATCTCCAGGGTTCAAGCAGTCCTCCCACCTCAGTCTCTTACGTAGCTGGAACTATAGGCATATGCCATCATGCTCAGTTATTTATTTTTAGAGAGACAGATAGGGTCTCACTATATTGTCCAGATAAGTCTCAAACTCCTGGATGGAAGCAGTCCTCCTGCCTTGGCTTCCCAAAGTGCTGGGATTACAGGTCTGAGCCACGTCACCCAGATAATTTTTAATTTTTTTGTATTATCATCAATATATATCATTTTTAAAAGATGAAGATCTTCTTCATTCCTTTTAACTGGGCCACTACAATTTAGCAATTAAGAAAAACCCCTAGAATACACATATTTTGATTTACATATCTACTCAGGCTGGTAAATTTTAAAACTGACAATATCAAGACTGCCCAATCATATAATTATTTAATTTTTCTCACAGTAGTGTTGTCACTAAAGTGACATTTTCCTTAAGCTAAGATTCATAGTGCAAAAGTTATAGAAAACTCTTTCCTGTTATGTGTAATACCAACTACATAGTGCCATATAGTTAAGAACAAAGATAGGTTAAAATAAACATCATTTGTGATTTAAAAAAAAAAAAGTCTACAGTTCCTCATCTTTGCTGCTAATATCAGGGTACTACTGCCAAACACTGACCCAGACATGGTGAATTTAAGCTTTAGTAAAGAAATCAAGCCCCAAGTCAGTAAATGGAAAAACATTCATCTGTCTTAAGAATATCTCATTCCATATATAAAAAAAAAAAGAGCCACACTCTTAAAATATTCAGCACCATTACATTTAAAATTATTTTTAAAAATATGACTAATGCAAACAATTGCTTACTATAAGAAGGAAAT
>NW_012105065.1:690740-692687 GCF_000951045.1 Mandrillus leucophaeus | reverse complement strand
TTGGGGAGGCTGAGATGGGAGGATCGCTTGGGCTTAAGAGGGCGAGGCTGCAGTGAGCATTGATTGCACCACTGCACTGCAGTCTGGGCAAGAGAGCAAGAACCTGTCTCACAAAAACAAACAAACAAACAAAAACAGCAATAAAAAAAAAGACACCATTAACACATACTAAGTGCTTACCATGGGATGTGTGACTTTACAATGGATTAAATTCTCATCTATTTATGAAGCATAATTATGAAGCAAGAGGTAGCTTGGTCACATTTATGTTGCTAGTAAGTTCTTAAGCAACTTCGACTACAGAAGTGCTCCTCTAATTTGTCCAAACCAAGACAGCACTTGGTATTCTGAGTAGTTTCTAATCTTCCTGCCACTCACCTTATATCCCTTTTTCCTGTTTATGTCATCCGGTCAACCTGAAGATTAATGCAGCTTCTGTAGCCCTGATCTCCTGATTCCCTGTTCAACCTAATTTATATGCAGCCTGAGGCTACTCTGGAGAAATACTTTAACACATCCTCCCTCGTGCCTGGGGCCTTATACAATCATCACAGCCAGCATTGCTGCTGACTTGCCCAGGCCTGTGAATGACACACGTTATTACTATTTTATTTCTACTTCATGAAATTAGGTAACTGGGTCATTTACTTGTGAAAGGACTATCTGTAGTGTGATTTCTTTTAACTAAAACTTTCTTTGCAAGGACTCAAGTATTGTATTTGGCTGCAGTTTGTCTTTCAGAGATTGGGTATTACGGGTATTATGTTCATTAAAAAAGGACATTCATTCATTTAATAAATATGTCTTGTGCATCAATAAGTACATACTAGAAATCCAGTCCTAAATGTTGTGGATATAACAGTAAACAATATAAGCAAAGTCCCTGCCCTTATATTCTAGTAGGAATAGTGAGAAATAGACAGATGAGGTAGGTAGATAGATAGAAGATAGACAGATGAAAGAGAAATAAGAGAGAAATGGATGATGATAGAAAACAGATTCGATGGATGGATAGAGAGATACTAGATTGGATGGATGGATGGATGGATGGATGGATGGATGGATGGATGGATGAATAGAGAGATGATAGATAGATAGATAGATAGATAGATAGATAGATAGATAAGAAAGGAAGAAAGAAAAATAAAATAGATTAGATGGATGGATAGATACAGATTAGATTAGATAGATGGATAGTTAGCTAATAGATTAGATGGATGGGTGGGTGGTTGGATAGATAGATACAAAGATAATAGATTACATGAATGAATAGATAATAGATTAGATGTATCAACAGATAAATAATATAGATTGGATAGATGGATAGTTAGGTAACAGATTAAACAGATGGATAGATGGGTGGGTGAATAAATAGACACATAGATAATAGATTAGATGGATAGATAAATGATAGATTAGATGAATGGGTGGAGGAATGGATAGTTAGATGATAGATAGATATAGATGATAGATAAATAGATAGATAGATAGATAGATAGATAGATAGATAGATAGATGATAGAAAGATGGATAGATAGAAAGATAGATAGATAGATAGATAGATAGATAGATAGATAGATAGATAGATAGAAAGATAGATAGATAGATAGATAGATAGATAGATAGATAGGAAGATAGATAAACAGATATATATCAAGTGTTGTTGACTGCTGCAAAAGAGAACTAAAACAGGATAAGAACAATAGAAAGTAGCAGGGAAAGAGTTGCTATTCCATATAGCGTGGTCAGGAACATCTCTTTGATAAGACAACATTTCATCAGAGACCTGAAGGAAGCAAAAGAAAAAAGACATGAGCTTCTGCACAGCAAAAGAAACTATCATCAGAGTAAACAGGCAACCTACAGACTGGGAGAAAAATTTTGCAATCTATCCATCTGACAAAGGGCTAATATCCAGAATCTACAAGTAACTTAAACAAATTTACA
>NW_012105065.1:684926-686339 GCF_000951045.1 Mandrillus leucophaeus | reverse complement strand
ACCGATCTGAGGTAAACATGTTTTGAATGGCAAAATATATGTGCTTCGCAATTTTTTAGGCTACTAAAAAGCTGTAATATTGACTTAATGTCAATGGATAAATGAGAGAAGAATATTTTACCGCCCTGAAATTATGGCGCACCTCAATTTAGAAAAGAAAAATAAAAACAACAAAAACAACAGCAAAAACTCTGTTTCATGAACACAGCTGCATTCAGAGCCCTAAGAGTACAAAAAAGATGAATATTCATCTTGCTCTTATTGACTTTCCAGTTGATTGAGGTAAAATGTATGCCTGAAACATAACAAGTACAAATCTGTATATAAATTTTTTTAATTATGAAAAAAAAAATACTACTTCATTTACATATCTTTATTGAAACATGAGATTTTTCTTTTTAAACTGATATTTAAGTTAATTGATACTTGGTTCATCAAAATAAGTTTTAGCAGTTACTGCTTAAAATATCTCCAAAGGCATTATTTGATTTAATACCAGATGTAGGGCCATTCATGATTATTATTTCTTGTTCTCTTCAGAAACAGAGGAGGTTTAGTTCCTGGGGTTTTTCTAACCTATGATGTTCAATTTATTGATTCTTTCAGCCTTCCCTTTTTCTGAGTTCTTCAAATGAGCCAGAGTTTGGTAATTCAAATGATCGTTAGAATTTCTGACAATGAACAATCAGTATACTCTGAAGTTGGTCTGTAGTCCTTTGATTCAAAATAAAATAGTGCTAGCTCTAGTGCTTACAACTTCAGATGACACAGAATCATTTATAATATTATTTTCTGATTCTTGGCTAAAGTCTTAGCTGTAGATACAGTTTATGTTACTGTGATTAGCGCAGCATAAAGAAATGATAAAATATTGATGGACTGAAAAGCAGTTTTCTATGTGACTTTAAAACTAGGTAATCAACATAATTGGTGATGAGTAGTGTAGAGAATATTCTATGAGCTTTCATTCAAATGGCAAAAAATGTGTCTGTAGATTATGAGGTAAGAAAAGCATCTCGTTAATTTTATGATGGTGTTTTGATTTTTAATAATTGAAAGATAAAAAATACACATCGATTCTCTATTCTTTTTAAAGAAATCAGTGACAGGTAATAAAATGATGAAGTCTGTATAATTCATAACATAACTAACACTATATTCCATTAATAAATCAAGCCAATCTAAGAATCTTGTGGTGTCCTGAAGTTGTTGGGGAATCATTTTATCTCATGTTGGTCTTTGTTTATCTGGCCAATTGTAAGGTAGTGGATAAAAATGGGATATAGAAACATCAGAGGAGATGAGAATGACGAAGTGAGTGTTCCCAATGTTTAGAGTGGAGGTTTTATTTAGAAAGTGCAGTGAGGCACATACAGAATGGACTCATATTTAATTAAAGCTCTGACATCATGA
>NW_012105065.1:667376-678501 GCF_000951045.1 Mandrillus leucophaeus | reverse complement strand
ACTTAAAGTAAAATTTTAAAAAAGACGAAGAAAAGAAAAACACACATAGAAATCTGGGAGAAAGATATGTTAGGGGCAAGGGCACACCAAATAAGACCAGTGCGTAGAGACTGAATTTTAAATTACCTCTCTTGTTATAGATTTCATATAAAGAGGATATTCCCTAGTAATGACTAAGAAAATGTGGGTGCCTAGAGCAGCAGTGGATAACATTTTTCCCATTATATGAACACCCTGTAGGCCTCACAGCATGATAAGATGCATCTACAGCATAATTACAGACAGCCTCCTCCACACATTCAATGCCAAAGAGAAACTGGAAGTGAAGCGTATTTCATTTCTTATAGAAAATAAAGATTTAAGACCCTAAAGAAAAGTCTGATTCACTTTAAGAATCTGCTCTCAAATAATTGTAGTTCAAATCACATTCCCACCAGAGGTCAGCCTAACCACAGGAATGAATTGTTAATTGGTAAAGCAAACTGGTGTTGATTCTTTACAAAATATAATATTAGTGAAATTGTGACTTAAATCTCTTTATTTCTTTATGTTGTTTTGTTATAGTAACTAGCTACTTGTTAGGTGCCTAACCATCCTTTGAGCACGTCCTTTAAGTGAATCAAACTTTTCTTCAGGTGACTTTACCTTTTCTATTTGTAATAAAATATGCTTCACTTATAGTTTATCCTTTGGCAATAAACATGTGGAGGAGGCTCTCTGTAATTATGTTGTAAATGTACCTTACAACACTGTGGGGCCATGTCATGCACTCACATAGTGGAAAAAATCGTACCCACTGTTGCTATTGGCACCCACATTTTCTTAGTGGGACTGAGGGATTTCCAAGGAGCAGGGAGGTGGGCCTTTCAGTACTGGAACCAGGAAAGTCCTGAGCTAATCAGGAGCAGTTGTTCACTCTATTACAGTGACTCAAGCGTTTGCGTTTAGTCAGAATTTTTTTTTTTTTTTTAGACTACTGGGCAACACAGTTCTGATTCAGAAGGTACAGGAAACTGAATTTTTAACAAGCTCCTTGGTAACTGGGGTACAAATAGACCTGGTTTCAGAAACACCGGTTACAAGATTTCCTATTTAAATTATCTGAAAAGGGGGATATGTTATATCAGCCTAAGAATAGAAACACACATATTACATACTAATTGAACAGAACAATATATTACTATGACCTTATTGTATCTTTTCCTAAAAAATGCTTTTACTTTGTAATGAAGAAATTATTTATCCCCTATTAAACTGAATTATGTATAAAAATAGGCAACTTATCCACCCTTTAGAAATAAAACTCAGTAATATAATGTGTATATTACTATCTAAATTATAATCATAATAATGATTATTTACTGATTGCCTACCATACCCTAGCTGTATGCTGGCACTTTTACATCATTTCCTCATTTAATCCTTAAAATAACTCTGTAAAATAGGTACTGTTTTTCACACTTCACAAATTAGAATACTGTAGCTCAAAGAAGTTAAGTAAATTTCTTGCACCACAAGACTAGAAAATGACAAACTGGAGCCCAAACATATGTCTATGACTTAAAACTCATTTTCTTTTCTCTAAGACAACCATGCCATCTCCAAACTTTAATCTTTTTATGCTTTTCAGTGTGTCTCTCCCCAGGCATTTGGGGAGAAGTTAAAGAGGCCATCCTCATTACTTACAAAGTGAATCCTTGAAATATTTTTCCCAGCAGAAATAACCAGATACAGATTCTCTACCTCTGAGCAAAAGCTTCAAGCCAAACTCAGACTTGCGCATTTATTTTTCTCCATTGACTTAATTCCAAGTACTATCACCTTTGAGATTTCAGACTCGAGTTATAAATTATCTCATCATTAGGCCTACAAAGAAAAAGTGGGGTCTAAGACTGGGCTGGGTCAGATCTAAGTTAGTCTGGGGTCCTAATGTAGACTATTATCCAGTTAGGATTGGCCCATCAGTTGAAAGACTGCAGTCTCACAGAGAAGTGGGTCTAAACTAGGAAGGAGGTGCCAGTGGACTCCTTGGAGTCTGTCTCTCATAGTTGACTACTCCATCCAAAATATCTCTTTCATTTCTTAGGTCACAATTCTTGCATCCCACTTTATATTACTTAGCTGCAATACTCCCCAATTCTGATTTTAATCTATGGTCTATTTCCACTAAGTTGAGGCTCTACTCCGCTCACTCTTGCACTGGAAAATGTACCTTAGTCCTGTCCACTTACATTATGACTCAGAGAGTCACCATATTTCACATTGTAGATGAGTTTGTTTCTCCATGAGATGGAAATCTGGAAACATAACGTTTTATCTCTCTGGACCACGCAACTAACCTCTGTATTTACATTGAGAGTTCTTCAAACTCTCAGAGGAGAGCTAAGGAGGTACTACTTTGAATTCCCCATCGCCACTGGACTTTCATTTCTAAGTCACAGGCAGCTGTGTAGGCCTGTTGTCTGTTTCCTCCTTCTCTTACAGTGGTATGGTTTTTTTGTAATTCTCTCTGTGGGTTTTCTTCCCATAAGCCTGGCTAGAGAGCGAGACAGAGCCTCTTCTGCCCCTCACTTTCTATGAAAATTGGCATACTAACCTTTTGATATTAAGGGATTTACTGCTAATTGATTCTGTTCACAGAGCACCTAGTGGTTGAGACCTTCCATTTGAAGTGGGCAGCGATTTGATGGATGCTTTTGGGGAGCAGGCTGAAGAGTTGGATTGAGAATGGTGATAGGACAAGTCTACACAGTAAACTAGTGCTGTGTAAGGTGAGACCCATGAATTGCTAGGCTCCCTGAGATCGTTTACATAACATCACATTTTTTCACATAAAAATACTAAGGCATCATTCGCTTATGTTTTTCTCTTGTTCTTTCACTATAGTTTTCTGGAGGGCTCATGTGTGTGATATCCCAATAGATTGAATGCAAAGCACATAACAGACTCCAACAGTGGTTTTCTATTAAGCCATTCATTAGAGAGATTTCAAAAATGCTAAATAACATTGCTCTTCTCACTAATTTTTTTTATTTCAGCAAATATAGGTATTTTTCATAGAAAATATGTTATTCATGTTTACTTGAAATGAGTTTATTAGTGTTGTTTTTATAGAGATTAAATAAAATTTTTTAATTATTAGTTTTAATTTCTAATGCCATAAATTTCATTATTACCAAATTAACCCAAGCTCTTTGGGGTCCTCAATAATTTTTTTAAATTGTAAATCATACCTTTTAATTATATCTGCTTCTTTCATCTAACAGTTTATTATAATATAATCCTCTTAATAATTAAATTATGTTTGCTTACATGTCTGCCCCCTCGATGGACTGTAAATTTCCTGAAGAAATAGTCCATGTTGTTTCATCCACGTGTTTACTTCCCTAACAGAATCCCTATTACAATGCCTGAGGCACAGTTAACACCCAATAATAACTATTGAGTGAGCGAATAAATGGGCAAATATCCCCAGCCTTAACTTCTTGCTCAAATGCTAAGCTATCTTCTGTCTAGTGGATATTCTCCCTCTGAAGGTATCTGTGCCTCAACATGTCCCCATCTTCTGCTCTATTCCCCAGCTTCCATAACGTGATTCAGTAACATCATTCTGAATCAATCAGTACCTCTGTCTCTCTATCATTCTGTCTTTCTCTTCCCTCCCCATGTTCCTCACTCCCACATGCAGACACACAGACACACGTACACATGTCGAACACATACATACACAAGCACTTATTCCTGGAACACTCTAATTTTCAGTTCAAGTCACAGCCCAAAGTGACTTATCCATTAGAACAGCATTATAATTGTACCAACATCCATTCGTATTAAGTTGGTTCAAAAGTAATTGTGGTTTTTACCACTATCTTTAATTAATGTTGCCATTAAAAATAATGGCAAAAACTACAATTACTTTTGCACCACACTAATAGATTATTGCTCGTGTTGAATTGTGAATCCTTTAATCCTAAAGTTCATATTTTACTCTATTTTTTGAATTTTTCTTTAACTTTTAAGTTCGGGGGTCCATGTGCAGGTTTGTTATGCAGGTAAATGTGTGTCATGGAGGTTTGTTGTACAGATTATTTTATTACCCACGTATTAAGGCTAGTACCCCTTAGTTATTTTTCCTGATTCTCTCCCTCTTCCCTCCCTCCACCCTCCAGAATGTTCCAGCCTGTTGTTCCCCTCTATGTGTTCATGTGTTCTTGTCATTTAGCTCCCACTTATAAGTGAGAACATGCGGTAATTGGTTTTCTGTTCCTGCATTCGTTTGCTAAGGATAACGGCCTCCAGCTCCATCCATTTTCCTGCAAAGGACGTGATCTCATTCTTTTTTTCTGGCTGCATAGTATTCCATGGTGTATATGTAACACATTTTATTTATCCAGTCTATCATTGATAGGCATTTAGGTCTAGTCCATGTCTTTGCTATTGGGAATGGTGCTGCAATGAACATATATGCATTCATGTACCTTTATGATTGAACAATTTATATTCTTTTGGGTATATTCCCAGTAAGGGAATTGCTGGGTTGAAGGGTAGTTCTGTTTTTAGGTGTTTGAGGAATCGCCACACTGTCTTCCACAGTGGTCAAACTAATTTACACTTCCGCCAACAATGTGGAAGCATTCCTTTTTCTCCACAACCTCGCCAGCACCTGTTATTTTTTGATGTTTTAGTAATAGCCTTTCTGACTCGTGTGAGATAGTATCTCATTGTGGTTTTAATTTGTATTTTTCTAATATTCAGTGATATTTAGCTTTTCTTCATATGACTGTTGGCCACATGTACGTCTCTTTTTAAAAAGCATCCGTTCATGTCCTTTGGTCACTTTTTAATGAGGTTGTTTATTTTTTTCTTGCAAATTTCTTTAAGTTCCCTATATTAATAGATGCTGAACCTTTGTCAGATGCATAATAGTTTGCAAAAATTTTCTCTCATTCTGTAGGCTGTCTGTTTACCCTGTTGATAGTTGTTTTATTTCTTTGTTGTGTTTTGTTGCTGTGCAGAAGCTCTTTAGTTTAATTAGATTCCAGTTGTCAATTTTTGCTCTTAAGTCTATTTCTTTTAGCATCTTCATCATGAAATCTTTGCTCATTCCTATGTCCAGAATGGTATTGCCTAGATTGTCTTCCAGGATGTTCACAGTTTTGGGTTTTACATGTAAGTCTTTAGTCTATCATGAGTTAATTTGGTTATATGGTGTAAAGAAGGGGTCCAATTTCAATCTCTTGCATTTGTCTAGTCAGTTATCCCAGTATTACTTATTGAATAGGGACTCCTTTTCCCATTGATTGTTTTTACTGTCTTTGTCAAGGATTAGAGAGTTGTAAGTGTGCAGCCTTATTTATGGGCTCTCTATTCTGTTCCATTGCTCTATGTGTCAATGTGTCTGTTTTTATACCAGTACCATGCTGTTTTAGTTACTGTAGCCCTGTGGTATAGTTTGAATTCAGGTAGCATGATACCTTCAGCTTTTTTTCTTTTTGTTTAGGCTTGCCTTGGCTATTTGAGCTCTTTGATAGTTCCATATGAATTTTACTATTTTTTTTTTCTAGCTTTTAGTGTACTATCATCGGTAGTTTGATAGAAATAGCATTGAATTTATAAATTGCTTTAGGCAGTATGGTCATTTTAACAATATTTTCTGTTCCTAGCCATGAGCATGAACTGTTTTTCCATTTGTTTGTGTCATCTCTGATTTATCTGAGCAGTGTTTTGTAGTTCTTATTACAGAGATATTTCACCCCCACCTGTTTAGCTGTATTCTAAGGTATTTTATCCTTTTGTGGCATTTGTAAATGGGATTGCGTTCTTGATTTGGCTGTCAGCTTGACTATTCTTGGTGTATAGGAATGCTAGTAGGTTTTGTGCATTAATTTTGCATCCTGAGATGTGGCTGAAGTTGTTTATCAGCTTAAAGAGCTTTTGGGCCAAGACTATGGGCTTTTCTAGATATAGGATCATGTCATCTGCAAACAGGGATAGTTTGACTTTCTCTCTTCCTATTTGGATGCCCTTTATTTCTTTCTCTTGCCTGATTGCTCTAACCAGGAATTCCAATACTATGTTGAATAGGAGTAATGAGAGAGGGAATCTTTGTATTGTGCTGGTTTTTAAGGGGAATGCTTCCAGCTTTTGTCCATTCAGTATGATGCTGGCTGTGGTTTTTTCAAAGATGACTCTTATTGTTTTGAAGTATGCTCCTTTAATACCTAGTTTATTGAGAATTTTTAACATGAAGCGGTGTCGAATTTTGTTGAAAGGCTTTTTTGCATCTATTGAGATAATCATGTGATTTTTGTCTTCAGTTCTGCTTATGTGATGAATCACATTTATTGATTTATGTTGAACCAAACTTGCATCCCAGGGGTAATGTCTATTCAAGGGTGGTAGACATGCTTTTTATGTGCTGCTGGATTGGGTTTGCCAGTGTTTTGTCAAGTATTTTTGCATTGATGTTAATCAAGGATATTGGCGTGACATTTTCTTTTTTGTTTTGTCTCTGCTCGGTTTTGGTATCAGGATCATGCTGGCCTAATAGAATGAGTTAGGGAGGAGTCCCTTCCCCCAAATTGTTTGAAATAACTTCAGTGGGAATTGTATCAGCTCTTTTTTGTACATCTGGTAGAATTCAACAGTGAATCTGTCTGGTCCTGGGCTTTTTTTTGTTGGTAGGCTATTTATTACTGATACAATTTTGGGGATAATTTTTTAGCTGTTCAGAGATTCAATTTCCTCTTGGCTCAGTATTGGGAAGAGGTATGTGTCCAGGAATTTATTCATTTATTCCACATTTTCTAGTTTACAGGCATATAGGTGTTCATAATATTCTATGATGGTTATTTGTATTTGTAGGGTCAGTGGTAATATTCCTTTTGTCATTTCTAATTGTGTTTATTTGGATCTTCACTCTTCTTTATTAATCTATCTATTTCACTAATTTAAACAAAGTAGCAACTCCTGGATTCATTGCTCTTTTGAATGATTCAGTTTTCCCTCAGTTCAGCTTTCATTTTGGTTATTTCTTGTCTTCTGCTCAATTTACAGTTAATTTATTCTTGGTTCTCTAGTTCTTTTAGTTGTGACATTAGGTCGTCAAATTAGCATCTTCCTAACTTTTTTATGTGACTATTTAATGCTGTGAATTTCCCTCTTAACACTGCTTTAGCTGTGTCCCAGAGATTGTGGTATGTTGTATCTTTGTCCCCATAAGGTTCAGAGAACTTCTTGATTTCTGCCTTACTTCCATTATTTACCAAAAGTCATTCAGAAGCATGTTATTCAATTTCCATGTAATTGTATGGTTTTGAGCAAATTTCTTTGTCTTTATTTCTAATTTGATTGTGCTCTGGTTCAAAAGAGGGGTTGCTACGATTTCAGTTTTTTTGCATTTGCTGAGGAACATTTCATATTTCATTATCTGGTCAATTTAAGAGTTACGTGCCATGTGGCAGTGAGAAGAATGTATGTTCTGTTGCATTTGAGTGGAGAGTTCTGTAGATGTGTATCAGGTCCATTTTATCCAGTGCTGAGTTCAGGTGCTGAATATCTTTGTGAATTTTCTGCCTCAATGATCTAATACTGTCAGTGGATGTTGAAGTCTACCACTATTATTGAATGGGAGACTAAAGTCTCTTTGAAGGTCTGTCAAGAACTTGCTTTATGAATCTGGGTGATCCTGTGTTGTGCATATATATATTTAGGAGAGTTAGTTCTCCTTGTGGATTCACCCCTTTACTATGATACAATGCCCTTCTTTATCTTTTTAAATCTTTGTTAGTTTAAAATCTATTTTGTTGGAAATTAGGATTGCAATCCCTGCTTTTTTTCTGTCCATTTGCTTGGAAGAGTTTTCTCCATCCCTTTATTTGAAGCCTATGTGTGTCACTGAATGTGAAATAGGTCTCTTGAAGACAGCATACCAATGGGTCTTGGCTCTTTATCCATCTTGCCACTCTGTTCCCATTAATTGGGCGTTTAGGCTAAATGACTGTTTACATTCAAGGTTGGTATTAATACATGTGGATTTGATCCTGTCATCATGATTTTACCTGGGTACAATGAAGGCCTGTTTGTGTGGTTGCTTTTTAGTGTCACTGGTCTGCATACTTAAGGATGTTTTTGTAGTGGCTGATAATGGTCTTTCCTTTGCATATTTAGTGCTTCCTTCGGGAACTCTTCTAAGGCAAATCTGGTGGTAACAAATTGCCTCAGCATTTGCTTGTCTGCAAAGGAATTTATTTTTCCTTTGCCTTTGAAGCTTAGTTTGGTCAGATATGAAATTCCATGTTGACTTTCTTTTCTTTAAAATGTTGAATATTGGCCCCCAGTCATTTCCTACTTTACGGTTTCTGCTGAGATATCACTGTTAATCTGATGGGCTTCCCTTTGTAGGTGACCTGATTTTTCTCTCTAGCTGCCTTTAACATTTTTTTTAATTCTTGGAGAATCTGATGATTATATATCTTGGGAATGATCTTGTGAATTCTCTTACTGGGATTCTCTGAATTTTCTGAATTTAAATGTTGGTCCCTCTAGCTAGGTTAGGGAAGTTCTCATGGATGATATCTTAAAATATGTTTTCCAAGTTGCTTATACTCTCCCCTTCCCTTTCAGGGACACCAATGAATCATAGATGTAGTCTCTTTACATAATCTCACATTTCCCAAAGATTTCGTTTATTCCTTTTCATTCTCTTTTCTCTATTCTTGTCTGACTGTCTTATTTCAGAAAGCTAATCTTCAAGCTTTGAGATTCTTTCCTCAGCTTGGTGTATTCTGCAATTAATACTTGTGATTGGATTGTGAAATTCTTGTAGTGTGTTTTTCAGCTTTATCAGGTCAGCTACCACCTTTTCTATACTGGCTATTTTGTCTGGCAGCTCCTATACCATTTTATTGTGATTCTTAGCTTCCTTGGATTGGGTTTCAGTGTACTCCTGCATCTCAATGATTTTTGTTTCGTTCCGTATTCTGAATTCTATTTCTGTCATTTCAGCCATCTTGACTTGGTTCAGAACCCTTTCTGAAGAGGTGACATAGTCATTTGGAGGAAAGAAGGAAGTCTGGCTTTTGGAGTTGTAAGAGTCCTTGCATTTGTTCTTTCTCATTTTTGTGGGCTGATGTTTCTTCAGTCTTTTAAGTTGTGACCTTTGGATTTTTTTTCCTTTATCCTATATATTTCCTGACCTTGAAGGTTTGATTGTTGTATAAGGATTCAGTCAACTGGATTCATTTCTGGAAGACTTTAGGGGGCCACTGCTCAGTTCCCAATTCCTGGACTGCATGCACTATCTCTAGGGTTGAGGCGGGGAGTCTTGTATGAGCCCTGACTTGGTTCTCAGGCTCCTCAAAGTTAAGACTCTATTGTGCTGGGTGGGAGATGAGGTGCTCCTGGACTGCTGGTACTGGTCACTAGACTCTGATGGGTGGTGTCAGCCAAACTATGAATTTCATAGTTCAGTGGCAGCAGGATTTGTCTTCATTTGCACATGTCAGCAGCAGCAGTAGCTGCAGCATGGGGTTCACACTCTCAGCTCTGGCAGGGTGCTAGCAGATACAGGGGTGCCTGCTTTCATGCAGGCGTTTATCACAGTAGTGGAGGTGACACAGCTGGTTATGGGGGTGTTTGCTGTTGACTGTGCACAGTCACACTTGTAAGGTGGGGCGCTGGTGGGTGCAGGTCTGTGTTTATTCTCTGTGGCTGTAGGCATGGGTGATCACTCAGGGTAGAGAAGGGTTTGCTGTTCTCTGTGCCTTATTTCACTATCACGGCAGGGCTGGTGCAAGGGTGGGGAGCTGGTTGGGGCAGGGCTGGCTGGCTCTGTTCCCTACCAAAGTTCTGACTTCAAAGGCAGTCCAGTCAGGGGAGAAGGGGTGGAGGGCATGCCCATTGCAGCAATTGCAGGGCAGGGTACATGCCCACATGTGTGCTAGCAGCACAAGGAAAGGAAAACCTGCCTACTCCCACAGGTGCCAGCAAAGTTATATGGAGGTTTGCCGTGGGCCCCAGGAAAGCTACAGCATGGGTAAGACATGGGCAGGCTAGTGTGTGGCCATGGGGGCTGACCCGTTGAGCTCTCTGCTGGTCAGGCACGGTCTGCCAATGCAGGAGCTATGATGCAAGTCCCTAGGGTAACTGAAACTGCCCTGAAAGCAGATGTAGCCAGGCTGGGGCTCAGTAGGCCAAGGGGTGCTCAGGTTGGACCAATCATGTCTGATGGGCAAGACTGCTCTGCAAAGTTCAGGGCCTGCAGTTCTCTTAGGGCTAACATCTCCTACGGGAGCAAATTGAGCCTAGGAAGATGGGCTTCCCTTGTTGTGCTCTGCTACAGAGATTCCTGCAAACCCTCTGGGCTTCACTTCAGCTGGCATTCTGCCCCTACCACTTCTCTAAGCAGCTCTCCCTGCCTACTCGAACTTTCATGGTGATTGAAGATTCTCCTCCTGCCAGGATTCCAGAGGAGCATGAGAAGAGTGGGTTGCTCCTTGCCAGTTCAACTCACTTGTTCCTGCAGAGTCACTGGGGGCCAGAAACAAGTCCTGGTGCATGGTAGCCCCATGCAGGATTCCCAGCTTCCTCTCCCTTCAGTCCAGCTTCTGTGTGTTCCTTCTGTCCACCCTTTGTGCCTTCCCTCTGAAGATCTGTCAGAAGTGTGCCAATTGTCTCAGTCCCTTGGTGGCAACTGTTCCAACTGTGTCTAGTTGGCTATCTTGGCGTCTCTCCTCAATAACTTTTAAGAATGTAAAAGGCTGTAAGAATAAAATCATGATTATATTGCATATTGAGAATGAGAAACCAGAAAAAAAAAAAAAAGAACAACACCATGAGAGCTGCTGCTATAGACCACTGAGTTAATGTCACCTAAAAAAGGGGAAACAGGGAAAAAGCAGAATCAAACATTAAGCTTACAGTCAAACAAAATATTGATCTAAGAAAGTCAGCCACAAAGAATATTAGAGTCACAATTCAGCAATCAAAGATAGATTAAACTAGTAGAAAATCAAACTTCAGCTTTCCTGAAAATGGAACCATCTAGACTCAGGGACCTTGCCATAATGTATTAACCAGAGTTCTCTAGGGAGACACAACCACTAGGATGGATGGATGGATGGAT
>NW_012105065.1:663646-666426 GCF_000951045.1 Mandrillus leucophaeus | reverse complement strand
AGACATCTTGAAGGAGGTAAGAATTGTTGGAGTCTGGGTACTAGAATGAATGAGTTAGAAATATACGAGCAAGTGATTAGAAAGTGGGATGCATAAAACAGAGATTTTAGAGCATGCTTGTCCAACTCACGGCCCAATGGCTGGATGCATCCCAGGCTGGTTTCGAATGTGGCCCAACACAAATTTGTAAACTTTTCTTCAAACATTACGAGGTTTTTTGGGTGATTTTTTTTTTAGCTCTTCAGCTATGTTAATGTTAATGTATTTTATGTGTGGCTCAAGACAATTCTTATTCTTCCAGTGTGGCCCAGAGAAGCCAAAAGATTGGATGCCCCTGTTTTAGAGGTTGTGCAGGTACTGATTGCAGCAAGATAATGGCCGCTGGGTTTCTTCATGTTGCTACTTGGTAAGTAGCTTCTGAGCAATGGACATTAACAAAACATAAAGATAGGGAATATCTTCTCTCCCCCAATTGCTCATATTTTTTCTGATATCAAAATCTAAAGATAGTTTTCTAATCTTCCCCGGAACCAATAGCTTACATCCCAGGGTAAAAGGACTTCCCATCTTTCCCCAAAAGAAGATATGTTCACATTTCAGAGTAAAAGATAGTCAAGTCAAGCTCTCTCCCTCTCGCTGAGGATATGCCAGCAGTTCCAATATAAGCTCTGGGTTTTAATAATTTCAGAGTTCCTCTCCTACGATGCTAACCCCTTCAGGTACGTATGACTCCTGTCATGTCTCTCCATGAGGGACTGGGGCATGGAGAAAAGGTATTCTGTGAGTAAACAAAAGCTTTGTTCCTTGATCCAGAGGTTTCATATTTCTGTTTAGGTGTGCATGCATGTGCACACACACATACACACACACACAGACAGGGTAGTTTTTTAGCTTGTAGGTGGGATAACATCTTAGACTCTTCACAGTTCCAGGTTTAACACTGATGATCACAAGATTCGTGGAATGAAAAGTTGAGTGTAGTAGAGCAAAATACTGAAGATGAAGATAAACTGAGAGGCCTGACTGCTAGACAGGTCATCCATAATGATGTAACATGATTGGTTGCAGAGCCAGGGTTACAGAGAATGACCTTGTGTCAGAAGCTGAACTCTTCAACACATGAAAGAACTGAGAGGAATACTGACATACGAAAGCTAAATAGCCATATAAACAGAGGGCAAAAGCTTCCAAAAGCAGATGTTTTTGGTTCACATCATTTTCTCCTCCAAGAGAATATGTGGTCCAGAAAGTCAAGCATGCCAATGTATTCCTCTTTGTTCCCACAGCACTAAGACTTTCAGGATGAGGGTGGGGAGAGGGAAGGAAAAGAGAAAAGGAAGACACACAGTGGTGTAGCTAGCACAGATGCTACCTGTGTGGCTGTCAATGCGAGAATCAGGGAGGAGAGGGTCGATAACTTTTCACTTTAATGACACAAAATAAATTAGACTTGCATATTTGTTATTTAAAAGCCAGAGAGATGGAACTAAAGCATTTTATGCTTCCTTTGTTCTTAGATGCCCTTTCATTTTATTAAAACATTTATAAAATAATTAAATTTTGACATGTCAGCAATATTACATAAAATCTGACTTCTAGAATAGCTTGAAAAACTCAAGGAATGAGAATGCTTGAAATACCTTGTTTATGTTGTATGTTGCTATGTGTATTCAACAGTAATTGAGCTTGTTCCTTTCATGTTTCACTGCTCTGTGAACTGAGGGTGTTTTCTTGCTAAAGAAAACATAGGAGAAGAGGGACGTTTTGAGATGGAAATCCAAGGTTTATAAAAATAAATTTAAAAATGAAATTATAAATTTCCAATAAGTGTACATGTTCTTGAATAGATGTTCCCGATTGGCGGTCATGATATAGACAAAAAGTTATTTTTATGAAAATCATTAGAATAAGAATTCTATTGTAAAAACAAAATTTCCTTGGAAACTGAAAGCTTAGGAAGCTATAAATAAAGCTAACCTTTGCATATTTTGCAACTGTAGATATTTGCTTTCTCCAGCTTTCAGAGCTCCAGTCACTGGGCTTACCCCATTCAATTCCCAAAAAATCTTTCCTCGAGGAAAGAGGGCATCTCACATTCCTACTTTGCCTTCCCCAGGATTATTCTCTTCTGCTCTTTGGGCTTCTCCAACAGATTTTCTGGACCCATTCCTCACCAACTTGTTCACAGGTCACAGGGCTGAGTTTCTATCTTCATCTAAGGTTACAGCCCAGTAGACTGGCTAGATTTCTCAGTCTTCCCTGAAGACTAAGTTTATTCCCAAGGGCTACAGCGCTAAATTCAGTTAGCGCCCTCTTCCCTGTAAGCACATCTTCCAGGTAATACGTGTTTCATTTCCTTTTAGCCATTTGGTTGCCACAGTTGGCACACTCTGCTACTTTTGATTGATTCAACTGATGCCAATCACCTGCTGAATTAGGGACACTTCCAAGCCCTCTCTGACATATGTTGCACACTGTTCACCCCCTCAAATCTCAGTGAGTATTAGTCTTCACATGCTTCGATCCTTTCCCGCCTATCCCTTCCCTGTCTCCTTGAAGGAACACTGCCTTGATTCAATGATGAATGATACTTATGCTATGCTAGTGAAGTCTGAATCTTTAGGAAACTATATTTAATATTTGTTTCTATAAAATAAGCATTTAAAATAAATTGAAGAAAAATATTTAGCATGTGTCAGATTATTTTAATTACTAGTTATATAAATCTGATTATACTAGCTTAAGCAACACAGTAATTTGTTGGCTTATAGGGTTAAGAG
>NW_012105065.1:658633-659716 GCF_000951045.1 Mandrillus leucophaeus | reverse complement strand
GATAGATAGATAGATAGATAGATAGATAGATAGATAGATAGATAGATAAAGAGGGGATTTACTAGGGGAATTGACTCACATGATTATGGAGACTGTGCAGTCCCACTACAGGCCACATGCAAGCTTCAGAATCAAGTATGCTGGTAGTGTGGCTTGGTCCAAGTCTGAAAGCCTCAGAACCAGGGGAGCTGATAATGTAACTCTTAGTTCGAGTCCAAAGGCCACAGAATCTGGAAACCTGCTAGTGCAAGTCCTGAATCCAAAGCTCATCATAGCTCCTGAAGAACCTGGAGTTATGATGCCCAAGGGCAAGAGAAAAAGGGAGGCCCAGCTCTTCAAGAGAGAGACAGAGAACTTGCCTTTCCTCTGCCTTTTTGTTCTATCTGGGCCCCCAGCCAGTTGCATGGTGTTTGCCCACACTGAGGGCAGATCTGCCCTACTCAGCCCACTGACTCACATGCCAATCTCTTCTGGAAACACCCTTAGAGAAATAATGCTTTACCAGTTATCTATATATCTTTAAACCAGTCAAGTTGACACCAAAAATTAAGCACCACACTTAGTGGTCTCACTGGCAAATGGATAGGAAGCTATCAAGTTATGTGAAACAAGTTCTATAATTACAAATATTAAATATCTATATCCTAGAGAAGCCTACAGTTTTGTGGAGGAATGCTACATTTATTTCTATGAAAGGTTTACAGTCATGAATTAAAGTGAAACCACATAGTGCCTTTGTGCGACTTTTTTTCTCCCAACAACATTCCAACACTTGAGCATAAGCAAGTAAAGGGTTGGATTGAGGTGTTTCTGGCATGCAGAGAGAAACAATGGAATTGGAGACATTGATAAGTGAGAAATTATAATGATGAGACATTATTTTGGGGTGAGTTAAAAGGGAAGTAAAGGTAGCAGACGACGGGTTGGATAGTTAAAAAAAAAAAAAAAAAGCTTGAAAGATAAAAACAAACAAGCATCCCAGTGAATCAGACATCTTGAAGGAGGTAAGAATTGTTGGAGTCTGGGTACTAGAATGAATGAGTTAGAAATATACGAGCAAGTGATTAGAAAGTGGGATGCATA
>NW_012105065.1:652054-657553 GCF_000951045.1 Mandrillus leucophaeus | reverse complement strand
CAAAAGCAGATGTTTTTGGTTCACATCATTTTCTCCTCCAAGAGAATATGTGGTCCAGAAAGTCAAGCATGCCAATGTATTCCTCTTTGTTCCCACAGCACTAAGACTTTCAGGATGAGGGTGGGGAGAGGGAAGGAAAAGAGAAAAGGAAGACACACAGTGGTGTAGCTAGCACAGATGCTACCTGTGTGGCTGTCAATGCGAGAATCAGGGAGGAGAGGGTCGATAACTTTTCACTTTAATGACACAAAATAAATTAGACTTGCATATTTGTTATTTAAAAGCCAGAGAGATGGAACTAAAGCATTTTATGCTTCCTTTGTTCTTAGATGCCCTTTCATTTTATTAAAACATTTATAAAATAATTAAATTTTGACATGTCAGCAATATTACATAAAATCTGACTTCTAGAATAGCTTGAAAAACTCAAGGAATGAGAATGCTTGAAATACCTTGTTTATGTTGTATGTTGCTATGTGTATTCAACAGTAATTGAGCTTGTTCCTTTCATGTTTCACTGCTCTGTGAACTGAGGGTGTTTTCTTGCTAAAGAAAACATAGGAGAAGAGGGACGTTTTGAGATGGAAATCCAAGGTTTATAAAAATAAATTTAAAAATGAAATTATAAATTTCCAATAAGTGTACATGTTCTTGAATAGATGTTCCCGATTGGCGGTCATGATATAGACAAAAAGTTATTTTTATGAAAATCATTAGAATAAGAATTCTATTGTAAAAACAAAATTTCCTTGGAAACTGAAAGCTTAGGAAGCTATAAATAAAGCTAACCTTTGCATATTTTGCAACTGTAGATATTTGCTTTCTCCAGCTTTCAGAGCTCCAGTCACTGGGCTTACCCCATTCAATTCCCAAAAAATCTTTCCTCGAGGAAAGAGGGCATCTCACATTCCTACTTTGCCTTCCCCAGGATTATTCTCTTCTGCTCTTTGGGCTTCTCCAACAGATTTTCTGGACCCATTCCTCACCAACTTGTTCACAGGTCACAGGGCTGAGTTTCTATCTTCATCTAAGGTTACAGCCCAGTAGACTGGCTAGATTTCTCAGTCTTCCCTGAAGACTAAGTTTATTCCCAAGGGCTACAGCGCTAAATTCAGTTAGCGCCCTCTTCCCTGTAAGCACATCTTCCAGGTAATACGTGTTTCATTTCCTTTTAGCCATTTGGTTGCCACAGTTGGCACACTCTGCTACTTTTGATTGATTCAACTGATGCCAATCACCTGCTGAATTAGGGACACTTCCAAGCCCTCTCTGACATATGTTGCACACTGTTCACCCCCTCAAATCTCAGTGAGTATTAGTCTTCACATGCTTCGATCCTTTCCCGCCTATCCCTTCCCTGTCTCCTTGAAGGAACACTGCCTTGATTCAATGATGAATGATACGTATGCTATGCTAGTGAAGTCTGAATCTTTAGGAAACTATATTTAATATTTGTTTCTATAAAATAAGCATTTAAAATAAATTGAAGAAAAATATTTAGCATGTGTCAGATTATTTTAATTACTAGTTATATAAATCTGATTATACTAGCTTAAGCAACACAGTAATTTGTTGGCTTATAGGGTTAAGAGTCTATAAAGGGGTTTAGCTTTAGGTATATTGTGATTCAGGAACTCAAATAGCATCATCAGATTCTAGGTTTCTTGGATATGGATAAATCTTGTTTTCATTCTTCACAGAAGGATTTTTTTTCTTTCATGTAAGGCAAGATCAATCTTTTCAACATGGATTAATGTCCTCCTAGTTCAGCAATCATATTTTTAAAAAGCCTCTCTCTGACGGTATCTAAATATCTACATCAATTCTTTTCTGGAACCTCTGACCCTGTTTGTAGCAATCTCTGTGTTCAAGAAACAAGGAGCTCTTATTAACAAGGTCTATGACTCTCCTTGGTATGAGGAGAGGTCAGGACACTCTGGTAGGACAAATGAACTCATTCGTCTATACTGAAGTGGAAGAGGAAGACCACAAACAAAAAAGCAGGACACAATTTCCATAATAGGAGGGAAGGGATGCTAGGCAAGAATCAGCTCACCACTGTGAAACATGGGTAAGCCCTGTCCTTAGTCTATGCTTCTCAAAGTCACATAAAAGTCAACTAACTGAGCCAATTTGGCCCAAGCAGTTCTGGTTTTAGCACTGATAATTCTGTATCTTAGAAAACTCTGAAGTTCTAGGCAAACCATGCTGGTGAGTCACCCTGGGAATATATTCAAGGCTCCAAAATTAACAAGAAGCATCTTACGGACACATCAAATTTACTTAATAATAAGCATTTTTATTGAAAATGTATTTTGTATTAAATTTATGAATATATTTTATGGTGTAGAATGCGAAATTCTCATGAATTTCTATTATAAAGTTTGAAACTTCCAAAATATACACTCTGATTTCAAAGTTGCTTTGGCTATTAAAAACCACTTGGATGCCATTTAAAACAATGATTGCGTTAAAACATTTGTGCCTATAGACACAGGTACACAAAGAAGTGTAGGAATATAATGTTTACAATGATGCAAAATGACATAAGAAGTTTTAATTCAGTTTATTAATAGAAAAACAAACTAGGCAAGTGATACAAAGATAGTGATATTCATTTGTAAACAGAATTAAAAGGAAATAATTGGACATGTAGCAATCATTTACAAGTCATTAAAATGTATAATTTCAGCTGGATGCAGTGGCTCACGCCTATAGTCCCAACACTTTGGGAGGCTGAGGCAGGTGGATTGCTTGAGGTCAGGAGTTTGAGACCAGCCTGACTTACATGATGAAACCCCATCTCTACTAAAAATACAAAAATTAGCCAGGCGTGGTGGCAGGCACCTGCAATCCCAGCTACACAGGGGGTGAGGCAGGAGAATTGCTTGAACCCGGGGGCAGATGTTGCAGTGAGCCACGATAGAGCTACTGCACTCCAGCCTGGGTGACAAAGCAAGACTCTGTCTCAAAAAAAATAAAAAATAAAAAGTATAATTTCAATTGGAAAAAGAAGGGCATCAAATGGAGATGGAGATCACTCTAGGACTATTTGTTGGAAACGTAGATATTTGTTTTTAAAAACAGGATTATTTCCTTGCTATCCTCACAGACCCTGACCATATCACGCCCTACCGCAGTCATAATTTAGCCACGTTATTACCTGGGTTTGGAAGATTCTTGTACCCTTGCCTGTTTGATGAATTCCTAATAATTTTTCCAACCACAGCTTGAACAGACTTTTCTCTGTGACGATATCCCTGGCCCCCCAGTCCCCCTCCATTTCTGAAACTCTGCAAACTCACTCTATTATAACACTTACCACATTTTATTAGAGTTATTTTTCAGAGTTTCCATTAGACTGTGACATTCTTAAACCCAGAAAGTGAGTCTTTCTGAGTTTATTATCCCAGAACCAAGCATAGGCCTGTATCACAGAGTCACTCATCGAAAGAGGTTTGTGAAATGAAGACTGAAAGAATGAATATGACAGTATGAAGTCAGTGTAGATTAGAAACAATGCATTTTGCTTCACATATTTAAAATAAGCAAGAGGTTACTCTGGAGTTTTTTTCCACTATATTTTTCATTATTATTATATAATTTTACACAGCCAGGTTTTCCAGCTCTTTTACTTTAAAGTTTCTACCCATTATTCTGGGAGAACATGAATATCTTCCTATACCAGTTCCTTGAGATGGTTTTCGGAATTATCAATACAGGAAATAGATTTTCTTTTATTTGGTGTAATCCAAAAAAAAAAAAGTAGCTGGTGACTAAAGAGATAGTCACTCCTGACAACAGCTGTAGCTATTGCATAACAACAATGCTAATGTGTTAACCGATCATGTCGAAGCACACCACAGAAAACTGAAACATTTTCTACTAGCCTCTTCCTAAAGGGTCGACTTAATATCCTTCTGATTTTGCCCCTATTTTGCCAGTCAACGAAGGAAATAGAAGTTTCTTTTGTGTCTCCTTCTTATATTCTATAACGTAGACCAACCTTCCCCACAAAAAAAGTAATGATTTTAATATTACTATTCATTTCAAATTTCTTGAGGCCAAAATAATCTTATCAATCTTTTTGTTCTTCTAAATATGAGATAAGGCTAAAGTCTGTGATACATGAGAAGTTTTCTAAAGTTGGACGGAAAACCAAATGGCAGTAGTTATCATCTGCAATACCTTACAAAGCCAAAGGCACGTCAGTCTTAATGTTGCAAAAGGAGAGTCATAAAACTGCAAAGGATGAGAACGGTGGTCTAACTGAACAAAGAAAACTGTAAATACCAGCACAACCATCAAGTTGTTGGTGATGAAATCAGGTAAAGAGAAGAGCACATTCCTGAGCTTTTACTTTTGTGTTTACTTCTCTATTTAACAATGTACTGGTACTCAGTACAGCTTGCCTGCAACTCTGCACACTTGGCATGGAGAAATGGCTTTCCTGAGAGGTTCCAAGAGGGGACAGGCCTACCTATGGTCTTGTATAGTCTTGTTGGAACTATTAAATATGCTCTTCCCAGCTATCACTTGGCTTTTGCATTTTTCCTTTTCTCATTCTCTGGCTTCAGCCTCCAATAATGTTGTTTGCTGCTGGAGCCACCAGCAATGTTACAGTAAGATACCTCACTGAGTCGCTCTCCTTAGTAGCACCTAAGGCCGACGCTACATCGTGCCAATGCCTGGCTGAGATTAATTGGCCTCTTTGTGCAAAAGCAATGATGCTGAGCTGAAGGATGTTAACACTATGAGTGTGTTGACATCCTCCATATGGATTGCTGTCTTCTATTCTCACTGGAAATGAGGATACTGCTTTGCTCTATGTGATATATGGATTGCAAAGCAGGCAGGGCCCACAAGTTTATAGGACTATTAATTAGCCATATCATAGGTTTTACTTGTTTTTCTCTCTTCCTTGAATTCTATTTCCATGAGTGCAACAGACATTCAAATTACTTCCAAATCCCGTAATTATAGTCATTTTTCCTGATTAACAAACGACTTTACAATTAGGCCATGGCTGTGGGCTTGAACTTTCCTTCCTCGGAATGTTTCTCAACAAGTTCTTCCTGCAGTGGGCCGGTTTTCTAGAAGTCCATTTATTTCTGAATCCAGGTATAAGTAAGCTGTAATGTACCACTTTGTAGATGAGAAGACATCATTTAGAAAGCTGGTTAACGTATCCAAGATCACAGAGATTTACGGCTGTAAAACCATACAGTCACAAAACTTCCCCTTTTCACTTTTGCGTTGATATTCACAGGATGTGCATGTAGCTAAGAGAAGAACCTTCAGAAATACATCAGAAATGCTAAACAGTGGGCTTATGTTTCATTTTACTGTGAAAAGACATTGGTAATGGTCACGTGACAAGTGGCAGGGAAAATTTGTTCAAAGCCAGTGAGTTAAGGTCAAAGTTGTTCAAAGCCAGTGACAACAGGCTAAGGTAATAGAATTTAAAAAGAAAGAGGGAGGCCGGGTGCGGTGGTCCAC
>NW_012105065.1:543156-651309 GCF_000951045.1 Mandrillus leucophaeus | reverse complement strand
GGCTGCTGGTTAGTATGGAAAAGCTGGAATAATGAAGTTTTATGGTGAAATCTCCTGATTTTTAAGTGTCGGCTCATTGTCAAACAGATTGTGTAGGCTTTAAGCCAAACATAACATAAATGTTGTTCAGAAATGGCCTGACCAGTTTGCAAGCTCTGTTTACATTCTGCTGACTCTAATTGTCCTCCATTGTTAGAGGTATGCATATATCTTCCAAATATGCAGATGTATGTTCTAAGTCAATGTTTAATTTCTCAGTTATCCATTTGACAATATGAGGAAAAGAGTATGCCTGCAAGTGGCTGTACTGGAAAACCCTGGAGAGAACAGACCCGACGGCTTATCTCTGGCTGACATTATTATAGAATACTTAGAAGGCCAGAGTCCACACTAACACACCACACTGACTCTGCCATTCCAGCCGCTCCTTTTTCCCTCTCTTCCCACCTCTACACTTGTACCCCCAAGAGGTGGTGTTTTAGAGTGGTATTTCTAACTTAAGGCAACGTTCCACTAACAAGTGGAGGATGGATGAAAATAACCGTTGTGCGTAAGCGGTAGACTCCCTGGATAATGAGTGGAGAGTCTAATGGCAGAATTTGGAAAGAGGTAATTTTATGAAGTAGCTATTACTAAGGAAACAGTATCAAAGTTATGTACCCATCAAGCAAATCCCCAACCTTCTAAAACTTTTAAGTTTGTTGGTGGTTTGCCTTGGGACGATAACTGAAGGCATATTTAATATGCAGTTTGAAGTTGCTTCCCTCCTACCTTATAGATCCTTTGTTTCACCAATCCTTCGGAAAGTTTGATGTTCCCTTCAGCATTGAGTGGTGCAGGTGTAAAATATAAAGGGTCAAAAAAGCTATGACTGCTTCGTATTCACTCTCCCACTACCGCTTTCAGAGAAGGAGCAACGTTCCACCGGGGAGACCATGCCCATACTTTCCAGGCAGTGGCCTCAGTAGAATGGAAAGCAATGGCAGGAGAACTTCTGGGGAGACAGTCCAGCAGAGACATAAGTCCAAGCCACTGGTTTACAAATAGGCGCAGCACTAAGCAAGGTGACTCTGAAAGAGAGGACGACTAATGCTTTTGTTTCATTGGTTTGTCTCCCAATAGCGAGGTGGAATCATAGCTGTCATAATCACTATAGCATTTGAGCTTTGGAAAAGCAACTGGTTGTAACTGTGGGTCTGAATGCAGCTTTATGAGTGAGCAAATAGGATCAAATCAAGGGGCTCAGAATCAAGCCTGGCCTGGCAGAACTTGCATTTCCTTCAAGGCCACCAACGGAAGAGAAATCAACTTCTACATTTACTCTGAGGATGAAATAGTGTCATCTAGTGGCAGTTGAAATTTGTTTGTTACTTAAAAATCATTAGAAAAGTTAGGATTGTAATGCTAAGAAGTCTATACACTATATCAGATAATACCAGAAACCTTATTTTTAAACTTCTATTCGTCTATTTTTACACCATAACGAAGCAAAGAATTACCCCAATATTTTATATTAAGGTTATTATTTTTCCCATTATATAGAGAATAATCACAGTATAGTCCTCTCTGCTCCCTGCCTCTCTTCCCCAACAGCAACAACAACAAAATCTCAGCTAAGTACCACTATAAATTTGACAATAGAGATTTTAGGGCCAGCTGCAGTACCTCATGCCTGTAATCTCAGCTCAGGAGACTGAAGTGGGAGAATCGCTGGTGTACAAGAGTTCCAGACCAGCCTGGGCAGCAAGATCCTGTCTCTAGCAAAAGAAGAAGAAGAAAAAAAAAAGGAAGCCAGGTGTGATATTGTGTGCCTCTAGTGCTAGCTTCTCAGGAGGCTGAGGCAGGAGGACCCTTTGAGTCTAGAAGATTGAAGCTACAGTGAGCTATGATTGCATCACTGCACTACACCCTGGGTAACAGAGCAAGAGCTTGTCTCTAAAATCCTGTTGTTTTTTTTTTTTGAGATGGAGTCTTGCTGTCACCGAGGCTGCAGTGCAGTGGTGTGCTCTCGGCTCACTGCAAGCTCCAGCTCTCAGGTTCAAGCGATTCTCCTGCCTCAGCCTCACAAGTAGCTGGGATTACAGGCACCTGCCTCCATGCTTGGTTAATTTTTTTGTATTTTTGGTAGAGATGAGGTTTCACCATGTTGGCCAGGGTGGTCTCGAACTCCTGACCTGGTGATCTGCCTGCCTCAGTCTCCCAAAGTGCTGAGATTACAGGCATGAGCCACCGTGCCAGCCAGGCCTAAAATCCTCTTTTAATGTCTTGATAACTATGAGACTATGAGATGTTTGTAGTTTATTATCATGCCAACGTGCTATTTTAACCCAAGCCTTGAAAACTATGGCAGTCTCCTTATACCCTAAGATTATCTTTTTATTTCCCCACATGGGGTAAACCTATATGTGATGTTGGTTAAAAATCAAGTCAATTAAATTTAAAGTCTACATATTTGCCAACTCAATGAGTATGCTCTGTATTCAGAGCTAGCTCCCCAAACATCAGCAAGGTAATGTGTTGAAAAGACATGGAATTGTATGCACTGACTATAGCGCACCCTTCTGCTGTCCGATTCTAGCCCTGTACATGATCTTTAGTTGTTTTGCTTTTTTAAAATTGTAGATCTGATAGATACATTAAATTTTACCTGTGTGGTAGAGACTTAACTGACTTACCCCTTCTCCTCCCAAAACAGTTTCTGCCTTCATTTGAAATTCATTTAAATATTCATTTATGGCTGGGTGCCGTGGCTCATGCCTGTAATCCCAGCACTTTGGGAGGCCGAGGCAGAGGATCATGAGGTCAGGAGATCGAGATCACAGTGAAACCCCATCTCTACTAAAAATACAAAAAAATTTAGCCGGGCATGGTGGCAGGTGCCTGTAATCCCAGCTACTTGGGAGGTGGAGGCAGGAGAGTCGCTTGAACCCGGGAGGCAGAGGTTGCAGTGAGCAAGATTGCGCCACTGCACTCCAGTCTGGGCGACAGAGTGAGACTCCATCTCAAAAAATAAATAAATAAATAAATGAATAAAAATAAAAACAAATATTCATTTACATAACATACACATTCGTGAGGTCTGGAATTTTCATTTGAACTGCTTATGACATCTGCTTGATTCCCTCATATGTGTGTAAAATGCTTCTAACTGGGGAAATGACATATTGATTGAAAAAGAAATCTCTCAAAATTTAACCATGCTTTCATGAACTGGAGAGAAAAGTCCCTTTGTTTAGCAAAAACAACTATACTAAAATGCTCTAGTAATGGAAGAATTAGAGGATACTTATACATTAATCCCTCAGGATCTTTCCTCATGATCTCCCTCTATATTTCAACTTAAAAGTAAATTATTATTTAATGTAGAGGTTGAAAACCTAAATATAACCATCTCCTTAAGTATTAATTTATTAAACATAAGGTTAGAGTTTTTAAAATTCATCTAATAAAGCAACTTATCTGAGTGGCAAATATTAGACATTTACTGAATTACTTGCTTATTTACTTAGGTACTGAGGCTACACTGTCCTTTTGATAATTTTCTTTTACATTTCAGTATTAATTTCTCCAGAAGCAAATTTGGGTGAGCTGCTTTCTTATTTCTCTTTCATTCTCCTAAGAAAAACAAGAGTAAAATATAGTGATGGGGTCAGGATGGCATAGGTACAAGGTAATGTGGAAGGTCACATGTAAGAAAATATGATATAATTTCATTAATTTAACCTGTTCTGCTCCTTGAAAAAATTCTAGATTATAAAATCCATCACTTGCCATCCAGAAAAACATCATGCAACACACACTGCTTCAATATTTCATAAAATATATATTTAGGGGTTTTTCTTTTATTTTCTTTTTGGCAAGATGGCTATGAATTGGGAATACAATAACACAAATGAAATCCTCTGAGATTTACAACTGCTTCTAAAATGTCATGAAAAATTTCCCACATTTTGAACAGGATTTTATGAAGGCTAGGTTTTTACCTATCATTGTTTATGATCTTAGGCTTTTTAAAACAAGTGAAAACTACCCTTCAACCTGGTGTCACTAAAAGATTAAAAGTTTGGATGAAGAATTAGTGCTGGCAGTCATTCTTAAAGAATTAAAACCCGTGTCTTGGGGCCCAAAGTCTTCTGAAATATCTTCAGCAAATTGCTTCATGTGAGACTCCCGTTCGTAGCAACATATTACCTTGTTTTCATAGCAAAATGGCCTAAGGCATATTTTCTAGAACCAAATATCTGAACTTTGCTTTATTTTTAGTTTGGCTTAGTCTTTTGCATAGTTTCAGTCTATTATATGTACTTCTTCCATTCTATTTATAAGGCTTTGATAAATTTTGTTTAAATGCACAGATAGTAGAATATACATACACACACATATATGAATTGAATGTCCACATTGGAGAGTTTTAGATTTAGGGAGTCAGAATGTCTATCTCAGATAAATGTTGTATGTACCTTATACCAAAACAATTTCCATATGGGATATACATGCTAAAAATAAATTATTATTTAATATCAATCTGATAATGATATAAGCTCAGGTGGCTGTCCAAATAAACAAGAGTAATTAATTTTACCATGATTTCTATTAACTCCCAATATTCAATACTAATGTATGTTCAAATAGCATTTTCCATGTTTTTAAAAAAGTATCTTCATAATTTTCTTTCAGTCTGATGCACTAATTGTATACTATTGGGATATTTGAATACTAACTGGGGAAAATTAGTTTTTTGTGAAGGTCAAAAAATAACTATTGAGATAAAATTTGTATATAGTGAAGTGTGGTTTTGGCATAAATGTGATGATGGTGGATTCAAATCACAGCAGCTGAGATCATCTATTCTTTATAATCTCCACAGCTGGAAATGAGTAGTACATTCTGAAGGCCATGACAGAGAGACTACGGGGAGAGTAGATAAATACATAGACAGATGACTTTGAAACACCAAGATTCATAAGCATTCGTGTGTCACATTTTTAGATAAATTCAGGTGCGTTCTTATGATGTGGTAGTAAACGTTTAACAACCTACTCTCTAAAAAAAAAATGTATACGTATATGTATGTAAACAAATTTATTATTAATTTTATTGATATAAAATATGCCCCACACAATTTATGTATGATAATATATTATATTCTTTATTTTATATTCCATATAGCAAAGTGATTTTCACAGAATACTTTCATTAATATTTGCCAAACTCTTGTATTTGTATTGAAATTGTGGTTGCAATTGACATTAATGTTGATTTTTTTATGTTAATGAGTAAGACAGTAAAGAAACAATGAAGGCATATATAGAAACTTCACTCATTCACCATTGGCCTGAACAACTTATTTGCAGGATTGAATAACAGTTTTTGAATATTAAAAAAAATTCCTCAGTTTTTGTGGGATTTTTAATGTAACAATAATAGACACAACAAACTTTAAAGTTAAATTGCATTATTTATAGTTTCTCCATCATTTTCTGAATTTTATACCAGAGACTGCAGAACTATTATAGCCTTAAGTTGAATACAGCTTGCCTCCTGTTTTTGCAAATAAAGTTTTTTTTTGGAACACAGCCACACCCATTCATTTATGTATTGGCTATAACAGCTTTCACACTATATAAAATCTCCGTCCTAGCAAAGTTGAGTAGTTGTGACACAGACCATATAGCTCTAAAGTCCAAAATATTGAGGCTCTGGCTCCTAACAGAAAAAGGTTTCTGACTCCTGAAGCAAACCAGAATTTACCAATGAAACTTTCTGGTATATTGAAAATGTTCTCTACCTGCTCGGTTTGATACAGTAACCACTTAGCTACCTGAGACTACTGAGTACTTGAAGTATTAAGTACTATCATTGAAGAGCTGAATTTTTAGTTATTTCATTTTAATTAATGCAAATTTAAATAGCCATGTTTTGCTAGTAGCTACTTAATGAAGCAGGGTGGGTCGAGACAGTTATCAACACCACGAATCATGCCCTGATTTCTCACATTTGCTGAATTTCAAGGTGTAAATGTGGAGTCCTAATAAGGGAAAAGGGGTCGGGCTGGTAGGACCAAGAGAAAGGAAAGAGAAAGCAGACAAGCTATAAGCCTGCCTTTCTTCACGATCCAGGACGCGTAGCCCTCCTGCACAAACAACTCACAACCTTTCTGTGCCCAGCTATCACTAGACCCACAGCTGATAGAAAAATGAAAGTTAGAAACCTTGGCATTATAAGTACTGCACAAAGCCCTTTTCAGTGCACAGCACAAGCACCATTCTATAAAATCCTCAGCAAGCTTTTGTCTCCTTGAAGTCAGCTCCTCTTTTGCTGGTCTGCCCATTGCACCCTTGTGAAGTATTTTCATACCTTCTCCAATAAATCTGCCTTTTTATCTACAACTGTCTTGGTAATTTCTTCTTATCCTGATGCCACTGGCCTAGATAGTCATTGATCACCCATGACAGTAAACACATCAACTTCAAGCTACCAATTTCAAGCTATCGATGTGACATCACTGAATAAGTTAGGAAGAAATGTACATTATTATACAGTATTTGTACCATACAGTTCCAATAAACATAAATAACCTCTAAAGCATGGATAAAACACTAGTCAATAATTAACAAGTGATATGTTTTGAGTATTTATTACCTTGATTTTAATTTAATTAGTTTAATTATCCATTTATATAATTTAATTTTAAGAACAGATGTGTTTAATAACGAATGGCAAAATTCCTAAAAAATGTTAACAGTTTTCTCTCAAACCAGTGCAATCTAACTTCAGCAGATGACTGAATGAAAACACCATGCTCTTTATTACTATACATAAAATCAACTGAACTAAAGAAAAAGGTAAGTGAAAGAGAAAATCAAAAGGATCCATTAGTATGAAACTCAGTTTGTAAAAATGGTTATATTGTCAAAGGCAAGGCATTTCTAGTTGCACAAAGAGAAACAGTGTCACAGAAACTAACAGAGTAGGGATTTGTTACTCAGAGTCAGTGGATTCTATGGGAATTTCAAAGATGATCCCTCTCAATTAATATGCAAAATTTATGTAAAGATATAAAAACATTTTCCTGGGAATAAATTAACATTCAGGGAGGTTGGGGAATTTTGCTTTTGAAAATTGGAATATTAAAGTTGTTAACTCTCAGTCAAAAATTTAATAAGCACATTTGTGGCTTAAATATAATGAGTGTAAAGCTAAAACCGTAAATCTTTCGGATCCCAAATCCAAATCAAGTAAGAGTAGATGAGAATTAGCCTAAGCTGAAAAATGGAACCTAAATGTCTCATATGAGGCTGGGCAGGAGCCAGGATCATCACTTTGAAACTATTTGAAGAAAATATTCATAAATTGAAATATGGTACTGAGAGTCATACAGAACTCAGCACAAAGGGACAAAGAGATTCAACCTAGGAAAAGACAAGTGATAAATACATTACGGGTAGAATTAACAACTCTCATACAGGTTCGATGAAAATTTTAGAAGTGAAAAATAGAATAAATATTTAAATATCAATTTTAAGTGTTTTTACATACAGTAATTTTTTTAAGTATTTAGTTCACTATTTACTGCACATTAGTTTAATTTTTTTTTCTGTTATACTTGTTTCTGCTCACTTACAATTTTTACATTAAAAATACTGTGAGATGGCTTTTCAGTCAGGTGACTCTCAAGTCTTTTTGGCTAAATTTTTCTAAACTTTTAGTATGAGAAGTTTTTTTCTTGTTGATTTATCACCCAGAATATATATTAAAAGGGCATTTGCCACATTAAATTGCATTGAACACCCTTTTCAAAGCCAGTGCACTCATAGAACATGTCTATGCTTGAAGATGAATTTGACTGGAGTCATTTGGCTTCCCTAATAGCTCTGCTTTTAAATGTAATCATGAAGAACTCCAGGTACTCAGTGTTAACAACTAATGATTGTCCTGAAAATGTCAGTCAGCCTAAGTGACTGACAATTTTTTCTTTGTGAGGTGAGTGTATGACATTAAATACTTTTTGAATAAAAGAATAAAAAATCAAAGTAAAGAGATCTTTTTTATAAATTAGGTATATTGCTCCTCTAGATCTAATCTAACTATAGTTGTGATTATTTAAATCTACTTTTCAAAAGGAATTAACTAAATTATGGTAAAGGAATAAGAGTACTGAACTGGGAGACGGGGATAATTCTATCAAAATCTGCTGGAGATTTAAATATCTTCATCTTTAAATTATGAGTGCACAACCAGATAATTTCAGTTTTCTCATTCAATTTTATGTTTCTTTCTTTCTTTTTTCTTTTTTTCTTTTTTTTTTTTTTTTTTTTTAGATGGAGTCTCACGCTTGTCCAGTGGTGCAATCTTGGCTCACTGTAAGCTCCACCTCCCGGGTTCCCGCCATTCTCCTGCCTCAGCCTCCGGAGTAGCTGGGACTACAGGCGCCCGCCACCGCACCCGGCTAATTTTTGTATTTTTAGTAGGAACGGGGTTTCACCATGTTGGCCAGGCTGGTCTCAAACTCCTGCCCTCAGGTGATCCGCCCACCTCGGCCTTCCGAAGTGCTGGGATTACAGGCGTGAAACACCGCGCCCGGCCAGTTTTATGTTTCTTAACTGGAGAGCTGGAGCCATTATGAGCAAAATAAACAGAAAAGATTTTTTCCGTCCAATCGATGGACCAAGCTAGACATTGTATCTTCAACAACATTTTCTCTTCATGTACACCATTGACTATTCAGCACTATTCCTAGCAAATATCAGTCACAAATGAAAACTATAGTCTGCTTTCACAGAAATGTTTCTTGTGATTTTTCCCTCTTTGCTATTCTTATTTTCATTGTCTTAACTCAGGTCATCAGCATCTTTTCACATGAACTACTGAATTTTTCTCCTAACAGACCATGCTCTTCATCTCCCTGCACCCCAAGTATCTCCAATGTTTCCAAGGTGTCTTTCTTGATGAAAAAGCACTGATTTTATAAACTTCAACCTCTTCCTTTGATTTAGAGGTTAAAGCCTAACCCATATATAGAAGTCTGCATCTTTCCCAATCTAGTTTTCTTATTTTTCTAGTATAGTCTTTTGCCAATTTCCATCTTCCTTCATATCTTTGGATTCACATCCCCAACTCTGGAGAAGGCAAAAACATCAAATTTAGTTACATCAGTCTTTCATTTTTTCCCACTTTATGCTTTTGGCAATGTTGCTCCTGCTGCATAGTATACACTTTCCCCTTTTTTTATCAGGTGAAATTCTACCTATTTATAAGTTCCTGCTCAAATACTAACTGTATTGAAAAGTTTCCCTGAATACCTTGGAAGAAAAAGTTCTGCCTCCCTCATCTGAAGTCATTTCATAGCACTTTTATGTAACCCTATTTCAGTACTTAACACATCGAGTTATATTTAGCTGTTGCCCTTATACTTTCTCTGGTAGATTATGTGCTAATTTCTTTCTTTCTTTATCCATCTATCCATCAAGCATTTACTGAAGACCTGCTATTCATCAGACACTTTGTTAGAATATAGGGGACGGAGTTGTAAGAACTGAGTTTAGCTTTAACAAGTTTATTTTTTATATGGAAATCCAACATTTAAGTAAATTTTAATTTACAATATAGGATATTGAGTGCTGTGGTAGGTAGTCGTCTCTGCAGAGAATACTTTGGAAAAAAGAACTTTAAAATTTACTGCATAGGAGGGTAGGAATTAGGTCCAAGGACTTTCTCTGGTTGAGGTCGACCATTCGTTTATTAACTATTTAGAGTGGAGTAAAATTAATTCTCGATAGATGTCATTAAATACACTTTATTTCGAGTATATGGAGGCTTATTCTCTCTCGTGTGTTGGATAAAGGCCACAGGTAGTGAAGATATTTCGGAGATGTGAAGAATCCGGTAGGAATGACAACATCCAGCATTTCCATTCAACCAGATCCCACGGGGAAAATGTCAGTTTTGTGAAGGCAGATATATTAACCACGTGCAACTCCATTAATATAAATAATCTTATCCACTGAGCTCTCCCACAGACCTTCTTGGGCCCAATCAGACAGTAATGAAGTGCAGGCGAGACAGCATTCTGTACTCACATTCCAGGCAATAGTTCAAGCCCCTCCTCTAGGTTCTCCAAGAAGGAGACAGGATGACTGACTTATTGTATATTTGACTCATTTTCCTAGAAAGTGCAGACTCGCTATAAAATGTGTTAGGTGGTGACAACGCTGGTGGTTCACTGTTTTCCTGCACTTTCAGCCTCAATGCAAACCCTCTGCCCAAAGACTCGCTCCAGCACGGAGGAGCTGCGTCTTCAGCACACTTTCCCTGTTGCCAGGTAACCAACTCCCTCAGCCTAGTCTCCCGGGGTCACGAGCCGCTTCCGCCTCTCCCTCCAGGATGCTCCAATCAGCGACCAGTGTGGCTGTCACGTGGGCATCCGGGGCAGACCCTGGAGAGCCCGGCTCGCGGCGCCTTACATCGTGGCTCCGCTCTGGGGCTTGCGGAGCCCGCTTCCCCGCCCCGCGGAGCCCGCGGGCCCGGCCGCCCCGCCCCCGGGAGCCCGGGCGGAGCAGGCCGGGAGGGCGGGGCGGGTCCGCGCGTTGGCGGTGCTAGCCCCGCAGCTGCGCCGGCCGGCTTCAGCACCTTTCTCTGTCCGCTTCTACAGCCGCCTCCTCCTCCAGGTAAGAAGCCGGTGGGGCCGCAGAGATACCAAGGCAAGCTCAGGCTTGAAGAGGGTGATGCTTGAACTGTCGCGCCGTCATGCGAGAGGGGCTCTGACCGCCTTGTGGTCGCGGACCAGGGTGATGTACGTCCTGCAGGACTTTGCATACCGTGGTGCCTAATGAGATAATCCCCTTGATTTTAGAGCCACACACCTGATTCTTACAAGGCACAGCCAACAGCGAATATTTATGTATCTAAACTACCATTGCAGTGTAAACTATGGACATTTCGAGGGACATTGTTTTATTTTTATGGCTATTAAGTATATGTCTAGAGCGTAGATTGCTGTTCTCATCCCTCCGCCGGCCAGACACTTCTGTATAGATCATTTACGGTAACCCTTTGAAGATGGTCTTATTAGTAGGGTTGTACTAAGAAAGGTTTGAGTAAAAAGGAAATGTATTCCAGAAAAAAAAAAAAAAGGTATTGGATGTAAGACAGGTATACTATGTATTAAGTAGATCGTAAAACAGAATCTTTGCTGTCCTCCCCTCTCCAAAAACAGACTTGTTTTACTTGCAAAGATTGAAAGGAACAAACAATTTAAGGAGACTTTTTTACTATATTAATTAAAAGCAATTGATTTGAATGAAAAGTAATGAAAAGTCCGACCATGTATCAAAAATAAGTTATTTTGCATGTTAATATATATATATACATACTATGTATATTTAACAAGGGTTTGAAGAGAGATATTGCATTTCTGAATCTTTCGTAAATATCCTTTAGAGAAAACTATCAAAAAACACAAGTTCATTATAAAAGGATACGAAACGGCCAAAGTCCAACAATGTGAGGTTATAGTTGCCATTCTTAGCACTGTAATAACATTTCTGCGTTGTAGAAATTAGAAAATAAATGACAGTGAATTTATGAGAATTTATAAATTTGAAGTCCGGAAGAGTTTAAGCATTAATTTATTTGTAGATTTATGCCTTATCATTACCCTGCTTGCCAGGAGCTGATGCTGGGCGGGTGGTGATTACAAACTCTTTGGAGAAAGCACTCTTACATCCTTTTGAGATTCTGCCTCACTGGCCTAAGTGTTCAAGAAAATGGATATAGTTATATCTAACTGTTTTGAAGGCAGACATCTGAGATAGGTGGTCTGAGAACCTTTCCCCTCCTGTGATCTAAAATTAAATGTAGTTATTAAGTGCTTTTGAAAAATTGTCAATTCATTAATATTTTAGGATACATCCTTTACTGGATTGTTTGGAGATTAATGTTACAAATGGTAGCTTTAGAGTTCCTGGGAAGTTTTAAAGCAATGACCTATTTCAAAGGGAATATATGGAAAGTAAAGCTCTTGAGTTCCACAAACTTAATTATGTAAAAATAACTGGTTGAATGTTATTGTTTACATTACTCTGACTTTCTCTTGTGTTGATATTAATAGAACTGCTTAAAGAACTGTGGACATCTGAAGATGTTAAATATGCTTACTTGAAAGTTTTACCATTCTTTATTCTTCTTATTTCTAATGATAAATAGTGGTGTTCTGAATATTTTTAAGTTACTCATTAGTCACATAATAATCCCATAGATTAGAAAGCCATAAATTAATTTAGGTCAGAAAAACAGTGTCCCCAGTATAGGGAAGACTACGGCTAGAGCGCTTTTGTTGTTGCTGTTTTCTGTAGACTCTATCTTGTATCCTTTAGTCTGGGAAAGGAGAGGCAGGGCCAGTGGCAGGTTTTTAATTACTGGGAGAAGTTTAAGAACAGGTTTCTGTTTGTTTGTTTTATTGTTTTACCCTGATGGATGCTAGAAGTCCAACATGAATTATTAGGTTGTCACTATTAATGAAATGTGTAAATTCTCCAGAGTACCTAATTTTGTTACCTAAATAATGAAGACTAAAATGTAATTCTAACAGTTTTGAAGCATTCACGTTTTCGTCCTGTATTCCAGAATTTCTTTGAAATCTAATGTATGCAAGAAAGGTAACCCTTGATCAGATTACTGAATTGTAATACTGAATACTTAGAGTTTACCCAGCCATTCATGATAATTACGTATATGCAAGCATCATTGCTTCTTTTGATAACTGCTGAATTATCTCATTTTACATTTTGTATATCTGTTCCATTGAACAGATGGAAATATTAAAGTGAAGTCATGTATCTTCCAGTGTGTCTTCAGGAACAGAGATTTCATCAAAATTATATTAATTTATAGAAATCATATGAGGAGAGGCCGGGCGTGGTGGCTCATACCTGTAATCCCGGCACTTTGGGAGGCTGAGGCAGGTGGATCTCCTGAGGTCAGGAGTTTGAGACCAGCCTGACCAACATGGTGAAACCCCACAAAAATTAGCTGGGCATGGTGACACATGTCTGTAATCCCAGCTACTTGGGAGGCTGAGGCATGAGAATCTCTTGAACCCAGGAGGCGGAGGTTGTAGTGAGCCGAGACTGTGCCCCTGCACGCCAGCCTGGGTGACAGAGCAAGACTCCGTCCAAAAAAAAAAAAAAAAGAGATGATACTGGAAGGAATTTCTTATTAATTCATGCTCCTTTTCTTTTGTATCAGAAACATATGAAACTCAAGATTTGATTGGTACTTTTCAATATCCAAGACTGTGCTTTATCCTGTTAAAAAAATATCGTGATTATTTTTTCATTGTTGATAAGACTATTCCTTGAGATTTGTGAGCAAGAAATTAGATATGGATACCTGAAGAGAATTTTAGAAATTCTCCCAAAGAATCTGTTCTATAAGGAAACAAAACCTAGAGAAAAGCATTTTTCTTATTTGAGTTTACTTATAATGTTCACTAAGGACTTGCAACTTTGGTAATAAAAATTGGTAGAAACACTATAAAATGATCCGCTTTGTATAGTAGAAGAAAAATTCCCATTATGATTAATTAGAAAGATTTGAAAAGTTCCCACTTAAAGCATGGGCTGTCACTTTAGAAGACACAGTTCAGGTTATTTTCATCTGAATTCAGTGACTAGACAGGTATCACTTCAGTGACTAGTCAAACATTTCAAATAGGCTAGATTTTGTAAGAAAAAAAAAGAACTTGATGTTGGAGCCACAGCTGGCACGTGCCTTCCAGATGTCACATTATCAGCTACTTGAGTAAAATAATTTTTGTATATAATGATAGAAGTCTTACTTTTTATTGTGCTAAATGTACTTACAATGTGTAGTTCAGTAAACTTCTTATAAAATTCTATAATTCTACATTCTAATTTTAAAAATGCACCATAGAAATAGACAGTAATATAAATCTATAATTAAGATAATACAGGAGGTAATTTAACAATGTTATTTGCTATGATAAGGATGATTGATAATTGTCATGTTCAGATAAATTCTAGCAAAAGTGTAAGAAATAAATTTCCATATGTCAGTGAAGATATAACAGTCAATACTTGTTTTGTACATTCAGATGTTCTGAGATGGAGAACTCAAGGTAGAGGTCCTTAAACAATTTTTCTTGTGCTTGGGTTTATTGTTTTCTTCTTCAAGATTCTTCATATGTATTTTTTTTTTAGCTGTAAGCATGTGCCAGTATCCTAGGCAGACTCATTCACAGCGATGTGTAGTAAGTTCAATTTCATATCACGTACACAAAAAAACTTACTTTCAAATTGGAAAGTAGAAAATAATTTTTATTACACGAAGTACTCATGTTTAATGTGCTATTAAAAAAAAAAACAACTCTTCATTATCCAATACAAACAGCTCCACATGAAGTCTCAAAAAATGAATAGTTGGTTAATAAGAAATAGCTGACATTTAATTACGTTTGATTCTTTAAGATAAAATATTATGGGTGGCTTTTAATGAAACGAGTTATGGACCATTTTATTTTTAAGGTAAACAGGTTTGAAAGGGTCATTTCGGAATTTATGATAGAAGGATCCTTAAGACCAGTTACTCTAACACCGTTATTTTCTTAATGAGGACACTGAACACATAAAAATTATGTTTGCAAAATTTTTAAGGGAAAAACTGGCTTAGAACCTTGGACTGTGACACTCATCTTTGTGCTCCCTCCCTAAAGAGCTACAGAATGGATCACCAACATGGTTTTCTCATGTATTATATTTCTTCAAGTGACTAAGTCAGAAGTTTAAATAATTAAAGTCTAAATCATTTTCGCATGGTTAAAATAATTGTTGTAGTTAACAAACAATACGCACGTGTTTTGGTCTCATCATATAGAAAGTTTACTTAAAATACTAGTTAAAAATTATTTTTCCAATACTTATATAATGTATTGGTTTGCTCACTAAAATAAGATTTGCTGCAAAGTCGTTTGTGATTTGAGATGTGGTTACCTTAGAAATGTCTTATCCCAATGCACTCCATGGTACATAAGTAGCCATCACGCCTAAAATTAAATGTTAAGAATATTAGAAATAAGATGCTTTTGGAAGTTATATCTGAAGCCAAGATTATGGTTACCCTTAGGTACAACTGTAAGGTTGAATACGTTTGTTTTCTAGGCTTTCTCCCACTTTGGTACTAGATGCTACTTATAGCACTGTTACTCAAAGTGTGCCTTGGACTAGCAGCCTAAGCATCTCTTGGGACCTTGTTAGATATACATATCTTTAGGCCAGGTCCCTACCAGATCAGAATTTCTCAGGGAGGGGCTCAGGAATCTGTGTTTTAACAAGCCCCAAGTGATTCTTATGCAATGTGGAGTTTGAGAAGTACTGCTACAGAGTACTTTATGCCGTGCAGGTGAATGGTACATGAACATTACTGGCTCAACAGGCGATCAAGTCTCTTGGCAACTTGGTTGCCTCTTGAGATTGTAATGTTCATGTGCTATTCTACTTCTGAAGCTTTACTTGGAAGTACCATAAAGTACTAAGTAAATGAATTTATTCCTGAAAATATAATAGTGGATATGTTTCATTAAAATTTACATATCAATAGTGGCTTTTTGGGCATAATATCTCACCTTCAAAATTAATTCATTAGCTCATGTTTAAGGGAAATTTTATGTTGGCTAAGAGCATAGTATTTGACTTAGGCAGACTAATATGTAGATTACCAACCTATGAGATCTGTGCCTGCGCCCTGCCTTGGGTGATATAGCCCTTTACTTAGCGAATTAAAATCAGACTTATTTCAGGTCTCTGTCAATATATTATGCATATATGGAAGATGGTTTTAGTTTAGTTACTTTATGTAGACCCTTTTTTCCCATTTTTTCACTTCTTTTTTCTTTTCTTTTTTCTTCTGAGACAGGGTCTCCTGCTGGAGTGCAGTGGTGCGATCATGGCTCACTGCAGCCTCGAACTCTCAGGCTCAATCTATCCCCCCATATCAGCCTTCTGAGTAGTTGGGACTACAGGCACGTGCCACCACTCCTGGCTAATTTTTTTTTTTTTTTTTTTTTTAATTTTTGTAGAGAAGACATCTCACTATGTTGCCCAGGCTGGTCTGGAACTCCTGGGCTCAAGCGATCCACCCAACTTGGTCTGCATGAGGTTCTGTGCCTGGCCCTGTTTTTTGTTTGTTTGTTTGTTTGTTTTGATATTCAAACTTCTAAGTGTCCATTTGATTTTCTTTCCTGGTTTTCCCAAATTGACTTGCCAAAATAATTTTTAACACCTTTTCCCAGAACATGAATATGCCAGTATTAAGTGACTTTCTGCCATATGGGGAATCCTAAGTTTGATAGACAGAGAAGCATGAAGGCTCATCCTGCTTCAAAAACTCAACATGCAAAACCCAACTCACAAACCAGGTTAATTAGAAGAGGAACGAGGGTCCTGGGGATTACATAGCAATTTATGGCAGAGGTCCTCAAGTCTTTTTTTTTTTTTTTTAATGAGCAGTGATTCTATTTATAAAAATAGGAGTATACTTTCTTGCCACGCCCTATTGAAGAAATAATCTTGTATCTTTTCTATGACAAATATTTACTTATTTCCTTTCATAGTGTTCTCTGAATGGAATATTTACTTCAAAAATTCCGAGTTTATACTTGAAAATATGTGATTTCTCCCTTTTCTTTTCTCTCTCTCTCTTTTTCTTTTTCTTTTGGAGACAGAGTCTCACTCTGTCGCCCAGACTAGAGTGCAATGGCACGATCTAGGCTCATTGCTACCTCCGCCTCCCGGATTCAAGCAATTCTCCAGCCTCAGCCTCCCAAGTACCTGTGATTACAGGCGCACGCCATTATGCCTGGATAATTTTTGTATTTTTAGTAGAGACGGGGTTTCACCATGTTGGTCAGAGTGGTCTCGAACTTCTGACCTCGGCCCGCCTTGGCCTTCCAAAGTGCTGGGATTACAGGCATGAGCCACCACGCCCGGCCTCTCCCTTTTCTATTATTCTTTGGATAACTCTCTCAGAATGGTCACATTGAAAGTATGTGAATGAGCCTGTTGAAGTAGAGGTGGATTACTTCTTTGATCAAATCAAAAATTATTTCCATGTTGCAGCACAAAAGCTTCTGTAATCCTCTAAGCATCTGGGTAAGTCTAGTTCCAGGATTCAAATCCATATAATTTTCATTTTCATGGCTAAAATGGAGGAAAGTATAAAAATAAGTATATGGAAATAGATAATAAAGGTAACTCCATTCATCTTTCCATATCTTTGGGTCAGTGTCTTGCTCTTTTGATGTTCAGTGTTTGGTCTTACATATAACTCCTGTGTTTTGTTGACCAAGATGGAATTCATACTGGTGTAGTGGTCATTTTGTGAGCCCAAACTAGAACTGCCATAATGACCTTATTCTTCTCTACTTGCTACCTAATCCAGGATTTTAATGTAGGCTAATACTGTACTTGTGACCTATTTTGTCTTCTAAGCTTTTAAGAACATCATGATTTGACGTATATTGGGAATGCTTAGCTAACACTGCCTGCCAAGCATGTAAAAGGTTAACTCAGAAATGCTCAGGCAAACTCAAGCATGTAAAAGGTAAACTAGACATTTAAGAGATTAATTTCAGTCAGTAGAAGATACCAGAGGCAGTTTTTCTGCCAACTCATCTTTATAGTCATTGAACTAGGCCAGTAGTTCTTAAGCCTTACTGTGCATTTAAATTGTCTGAGAGTGATATTGAAAAGCTCCACTCCAAGGTTCTCATTTATAAGAGTTGGGATGTGATTCACAATTCTGCATTTTTAGCAAGTGTCTGAGTCAATTCTGATGCGAAATACTTGAGAACCACACTTTGAGATACACTGATTAAGAGACTTTTGAAATCCTCTTTATCCTTAATAATGTATGATGCTATATATCACAATGATAATAATGCTCATTTAGAATTATGAATTCAGACAAGAAGAGCTCAAGTTAGTGGGCCAATGGATGATTTTTTAAAAATTCCTTTCAGTTTTCTGCATTTTCCAGATGTTTTCCAAAGAGTAAGCACCTATGGATTATATGAGAAGACATATTTTTTGCATAGCTCTGAGCATATAGTATATTTACATTTTAAACACTGATATTTCAACAACATGTTTTTAGGGTTTTATTTTTTAGTAATAAAGGCAATACATTTCCATTACAGAAAAATTACACAATTCAGAAGTGTATAAAAGTGAGTTTAACAAAACTACCTTGAATCTCTGCATCCTGGTATAACTCTGACCTTTGAATAGACATTTTTAGGTACTTTTATTGATTTTTTTTACGATTTCTCAGACATTCCCAGAAACACATCTCAGAGTCTTTATTTTTGTGCTCCCTCTTTTTAGCAAGCTTTTTTTCACCGGATGTCTTTATATTTCGCTTTCCTTGAAATGTCTGCTCGGTATCACCTTTGAGGTCTTCCTATGCTATCTTTTAAAAAAATTACAATGTGAGCTCTGTCTCCAGAACTCCTTTTCCCTTTTCACTCCATTATTTTTATTTTTCTCTATTCCACAAATTATCTTGAGAGATGTGTGTGTGTATATATGTGTGTGTGTGTGTGTGTGTGTGTGTATGTGTGTGTATATATAACTCAAGATAATTGTGATATATATTACACATATACATATATATTTATATATATATGTATAATTATTCATTTTGCTGATTTCCTTTTTTTTTTTTAAATGACAGAGTCTCACTTTGTCATCCAGGCTAGAGTGCAGTGGCATGATCATAGCTCACTGCAGCCTCGATTTCCTGGGCTCATGTGGTCCTCACACCTCAGCCTCCTGAGTAGCTGGGACTAGAGGTACACGCACCACGCCTGGCTGATTTTTGTGTTTTTGTAGATACAGGTTCTTGCTGTGTTGCCCAGGCTGGGCTTGAACTCCTGGCCTCAAGTGATTCTCCAACCTTATCCTCCCCAAGCCTGGGATTAAATACACGAGCCCTCGTGCTAATTTTGTGATTCCCTGCTACAAGAATAAAAGCTCTGAGCATGCAGGATTTTTTTTAATGCTCTTTTTTTTTTTTTTTCAGTTCTTGCCTAGCACATAGTTATTGCTCAATAAATATTTATTGAGTGAATGAGTAAATTGTGCAGTGATTACTGAAAGTTTAAAAAGTCAATGAAATAATAAACTTCCCCGAATTTTACCATCTCAAAATAGCCAAATATTTACCTTGAACTGTATATTCTTTTAGCTTTTAATGTGTATGTGTATATATGTATATATTAATTTTTAATGCAGAAATGTAACTCTGACATGCCTTTTAAATTAACTGTGTAGACTTTATGAAATGATTGATTTATAACTACTCTTTTCATATTAAGATGTTTTATGTATATGTTAATATTTTTCCAGTTTTTTCTTTCAATTTTATGGTATATTTTAACAAAAATAGTAAAATTCAAGATTTCATTTCATAATTTTTGTAATTTCGTGTTTTTTTAATTATAAGATGACTGTGTCAATTTCTAACATTGTGAGTCGATTTTTCGCTAAATATCAGGAAACAAATTGTGTCTATTGATTACCTTTGTTAAATGAGAAATTTACCATATCTTTGTTTTCTTTTATTCTTCTCCTCAGCTCTAGTACCTAGGAAAACAATATATGATTTTAAAGTTTTGATAATGAACATTTTAGGTTATCTGTCTTCTCTTTCAGTCATTACTTTGTCATTTGCATTTTCATAGCCATATTCCAGTTTCTTTGCTTAATACATTTTAAAAATTACATTGACTTTCATATTTGAGCTGTTTGTTTTGATTCATTTTTAAAAAGACTGTAATTTTTTTCAAGTACTTTTTAAAGAAGAATACATGTGTAAATTGCCCTCTAAATCTTCCCAGTATGAGAATGTCTTTCTGTTTGTTTTCCCTTCACATATGGATGATACTTTGGCAACTTATAGAAGAGTGAGATCAGCATTTTGGGAGGCTGAGACAGGAGGGTCACTTGAGGATAGTTCAAGATCAGTCTGGGCAACATAGCGACACCCTATGTCTACAAAAAAAGAAAAAGAAAAAGAAATGAGCCAGAAGTGTTAGTGTATGCTGTAGTCTCATTTCGGGAGGCTGAAGCAAAAAGGTCACTTGAGCTCAGGAGTTTGGGAGGGTGTGCTATGATCGAGACACTGCACCCCAGCCTGAGTGATGCAGCAGGACCCGGTCTCAAAAAAGAGAAAAAATAAAAAGCCAGAACACAATAGTTCTTCAGTTTAATAAAGTTATTATATCACTGAATTGGGAATTTTGTGCAATGGTGAAAAATGATGCCAATCTGTTTTTTTCCACTTGTATGTACTATTTTTACAAAATTCTTAGTTGCTCATTAGAGTGTAAAGAAATAAATTAGCCTTGAATTTGCCTTAGTATACCTAGGTATGGATAGTTAACTGTATGCATACATACATACATATATATTTACGCCAAATATGTGTACCTATATATTTAAGCAAAATATATATATTGCTTAAAACAAAAGCACTTTTGATCTGCCTAATTAGAGTCTTTTTTTAAACCCAGTAAATGAGTTGTCTTTGTTGCTGTTTTTTTTTTTTTTTTTTTTTTGGCTACATCTCAAATTGTTGTTTTTGTTTCTGTAGTTTTTTTTACTTGTGCTTTAGCTTTTTCTAAAAATATTTTTAATATTTTAGTTTGAAGTTTCCTTCCTTGTGTACTGTGTCTTTCAATTTCTCTCTAAATTAAAAAAAAAAATGTCTATTTTCCAGTGTTTTGGAAGAGTTTTTTCACTTTGTTCTCTGAATCATTTATTTTTTTTTTTTTGCAATTTCAGTTCGGCTCTTTATTGTTCTTTAATGTAGATTTTTATTCTGCTATTGTCTTTTTTTTTCATAATCATTATTTTAGCCATCTCATCCTGCAGACTCTTTATCTTAGCTGATAGTATGCTCATTCCTACTCCTGAATGAGAGATGGCCCATATAGGCTGTTGATTACCAAAGTACAGAATGTGTAGGTTTCTGCAGGCCCCAAACATTTTCTTCTCAGATACTGGATCAGTTATATCACTATGTGATCAATGTCAAATCTCCTTCTTATATCAACATTGATAGAAATCTTATGTCAATATCCTAATCTAATAGGCATTGTCTAGCAGACTCTCTATTATCTAGTAGATTCTTTTTTCCTGAGATGGAATTTTCTCCTTTCTGCATTGACTCAATCAATGGGGAAATACATGAAAAAAATAAAAATACTTTTTGCTTCCACTTATAATATATTGCTGAAGAGTTACACTTCCTTAGAGTGTAGTACTATTGTCTTACCTCACTTTTTCTCCCAATTTTTTTTTTTGTTTTAACTAGGAGCCGTAGTCACTGAGTAAATATAAGGGCGGGGGTCATGGACTGAGTGAAGAAGGACAGAAAAGGTACATGATGGAAATGAGAAAGGCAGTACTACAGCTCCGAGGCCATGCATGGTTTAATAGCTCTGTTACTTTCTGGTTGATATTGATCTTGTTTTTCTAAATTGGGGGCATTTGATGAGGCAATGACAATGTACATTTATACATATGTCCTGGGAGAAAGGCTTCTACAATTTCTAGCAGCATTGTGGATGGTCCACCTATGACACTATAGTTCCTTTCATATGGTACCTATGACGCCGATTATAGTACCTTAGTGTTTAGAGGAAATTCCTCCGAGATTAAAATGTTGTTGATGCTGAGACCTTATTTTATGTGTGACTGTGAGTTTTTTGGTGTATTTTTCCTGTGGTAAGTGCCAATTAGGGTTCTTCCAGCTGTAGGTAACAGAAAATACACTCACTTTACTAGCTCATGTAACTAAAAAAGAATCTAAGGATAGAGTTGGACGATTGTATGTATCATTCATAACTAGCTTCAGTGTTAAATTGATGTCATTGTGATTCAGCCCCTCTCTACTGTACTGGCTTTTTTCAAACTCCAGGTAGTAGCCTCAGGCAATTCTACATACCTGCTCATGATAGTGAGATAACTTATATCCTCTCTGATTTCAGACTCTCTGTGGTTTAGTCCACAGAAGAGAAAGCTGCTTTTTCTAGTAGTGCCCATAAAAGTCCTAAATTTCAAGATTAAACACATTTGACCCAGGCAAACACTGATTGCTTTCTGTCACTAAATATTAGTTTACATTTTCTAGAACTTTCTGTAAATAGAATGATACATTGTATACTCTTTTTGTCTGTATTATTCTCAGTGTAATTATCTTGATATTTATGCATTTGTTGCATGTATCACTAGTTCATTCCTTCTTATTGGTGCAGAATATTCCATTATATGAATACAGTCCTTTTTAAAATTCCTTTGCCTACTAATGGTTACTGGGTTTTCAGTTTTTGGCTATTAGAAATAAATCTGTTTGAACATTTATAAAAAATAAATAAATAAACACATTTGAGCTATTTTCCCATCACTGAACCATTAAAATGGCTAGGGAAATGATGAGTATAGACTGGAATCACCTGCTCCAGTTCAGGGACTGGAATTTTACCTAAACCTGGACTGAAGCAGAGGAGAGGGTCATCAAATACAAATGTAGTGATTGCACAAAGAAGGGAATGGAGGTGGTGGGCAGGCAAACAACAAATCTTCATTATGGTGTTTAAGTGGAAAGTGGGAAGAGATTCTGTCAGGATCTGCTAGAAATGCTATTTTAACCTGGAACACTTGTATGCCTCTATAGCACAGATGACTCAGGCACATTGAACTTACAAACAAAATAGAACTTTGAATCTTGAAACTTGTGGGAACAAAATTCCTCAACTGGAATATAAAAGTATAATAATTTTCAATTAAAATTGTATTTTGCTGCTTATCTCTCCAATTCTACTCATATTTTGATCTTTGTCATGGGCTTTCTGTCATTTTTTAATTAATTTATTTTGTTCATTGTAGCATAGTTATATGTACTTATGGGGCACATATTTATGAGACGTGCAATATAGAGTAATCAAATCAGGATAGTATATCTGTCACCGCAAATATTTATCATGTCTTGTATTGGGAACATTCAAATATTTATCATGTCTTGTATTGGGAACTATTAACTGTAGTCTTCTTATAGTGCTTAGAACACTAGAACTTATTCCTTCTATATAGCTGTAATTTTGTACATTTAATCCGTCTTTTCTTATCTCACCTACGCTGCTACTCTTCGTGGCTTCTCATAAGCAGCATTCTACTCTTTAGTTGTGTGATACCAACTTTTTTAGCTTCTGCATAAGAGTGAGAACATGCACTATTTACCTTTCTGTTCTTGGCTTATTTCACTTAACATGTCTTCCAGGCTCATCTGTGTTACCATGAATGGCAGCATTTTTTTTTTTATGGCTGAATATTGTTTCATTGTGTATATATACCACATTTTCTTTATCCATTCATCTGTTGATGGACTTTAAGTTTGATCCCATATTTTGGCTATAGTGCTGCTGTGCTGCCGTAAACATGTGAGTGGAGATATCTTTTTGATGTACTGATTTCCTTTTGTCATGGGCTGTTTAATAAGTAAGTAGGTAATGAAATGTAAACTAATAAGAAATGTATTAGAATTGGAAAAATAAAACCCAGTTTTTTATTAGCAGTACTGCAAATAGTCTCTATTAATGCTTTTAAATATTTACACATAGTCTTTACTAAAATGTCAACATACACATACAGACTCATACATTTCTCAAATGGAATGTCTCTATCACCAGAAGGAGATTCATATTAAATCAAATTAAGGAAACATCAGTTATTCTTTATACCTAGTTGTCTTCATCCATTTTCTGTTGCTTACAAAAGAATACCTGAAACTGGGTAACTTGTAAAGAAAATAAGTTTGTTTCTTACCACTATGGAGGCTAAGAAGTCCAAGATCGAGAGGCCACGTCTGGTAAGAGCCTAAGAGCCTTCCCGCTGGTCGGGACTCTGAAGAGTCCAAAGGAAGTGCGGGAAATCACAAGGCGAGCGGGGTGAGTGTGCTAACATGCTTAACATGCTTGTTGAGGTCTCTTCATATTCTTATAATGCCACCACTTCCCCTCCCATGATAACATACTAATCCATTGAGCCACTAATTCATTAATCCATGAATGGATTAATTCGTTCACGAGGGCAGAACCCTCATGATCTAATCACTTTTTAAAGGCCCCACCTTTCAGTGCTGCCACATTGGGGATTAAGTTTCCAACACATGAAATTTAGGGGATGCAGTCAAACCATAGCAGCAGTCGTCAGTAGCTATTTACTGTAGTCAAATTGGTGGCCATTTACTGAATTAGAAAAAAATAACTAGGAGCATATTTTGTGGGGAACATCGTTAAGTTTTTTTTTTAATAACTTAAATGTGAGATTCTATTTAAAATCCATGTGGGGATGTTAAACAGGAAATTATAAATATGAATTATACACAAGATAAAAACATGGGGGTAAATTTATATGGTATTTAAATTTCTAAAACTGGATGGGATCACGGAGAGAACAGTGTGGAGAAGAGATCCAACGACTGATCCCTAGGACGTTCTAAAGTTTGGAGTTCAGAAAGATGATGAGGAATCAAAACAAAAAGATTAAAAAAAGCGAATGGGGAGAAGGCACTGAAGTAGTAGGGGAACCAAAAGAAAGCACTTTTCTAAAAGGCAAGTGAAAGAGATGTTTCAGGAGGGTGGATTCAACTGTGGTCCAACGTGGCAACTACTGCTGCTAAAGTAGCAAGTAAAATGAGGACTGATCTTTGACTAGTGGGGGTTTTACTAATTTTGCTAATTAACAACCTGTTTCTCAACCCTCATATGCAGGATGGATACTTCAGTCTTAACTTTACTTGGCCTGTCTGAAATATTTAACCTGCTTGAGAACTTTCTCCTTTGACATTCAGCATATTATTTCTCTATTATTTTTATTTATTGTACCTCTGCTCAATTGTCTTTTCAGCCTCTTTTTTGTTTCCTGTACTTATCCCTCAGACATTGGTGTTGCTCAAAATTGTATATGAAATGCTTATCCAGACTTCTGTATTTTAATTTTAGGAATCTCCACCTACATGTCGCACTGACATTTTGCATTCAATATCTCTTTATAGAGCTTTACCCAGACCTGGTGCTCCTACTGAATTCTCTCTCTCAATGAATGGGCTAAGCTATTCAGTCAGGCAGAAGTCGACAAATCTTCCTTAAGTTCTCCCTCTCCCTTGCTTCCAGTTAGTTTATTAGTTCAACCCCTGTCCTTGTCATCTACTTGCATATGTTTTGCCACCATGTCCCCCAGAGGCCTTTTCAAAATAATGTCAGGATGATATTAGTAAATCACAAAATGGGATTTTTGTGTGATTTAAAAATATCATTAGCATGTTGAAAATGTTTCAAAGACTCCCCAGCCCCTATAAAGTAAAATCCACAATTCTTACCACGATCTACATGACTTTCCATCCTTCTGTCTCTGCCTGTCTGTTCATTCTCGTGTTCCACTACTTCTCTTTATGTGCCATTATACTTTAGGCAGAGAAAAATAATTTCTGTCTCAAAGTTCCAGTCCCAACTTTTTTTTTTATGCAGCCTTCTTGGCCACCTAGATCATAGGCACATTTTTCTTTATGTTCCTCCAAGTATGTGTTCATTCTGTATTATAGCAGCTATTGCATATTGTTTCATACATTTATTTGTGTCTATTAGAAATGAAGTCGAGTGCAAATAAACAGAAAATCAGCAACTAAAACAGACTTCCTTTTTTTTCATATAACAAGAGGCCTGAAGATGGTACAACAATACCGTTAGAACGGCAGCATCTCTGCAGTTTTCTTGGCCTTTCCTTCGGGGATGCAAGACAGCTGCTGCAGCGACAGCATCACATCAGTGTTCCAGTCAGCAGGGCTGGAGAATAACACCATAGATTTCCACTTGTATCTCCTTAGCTGAAGCTGGATCAGATGCCCACACTTAGGCCTCTACTTGTCCAAGGATGATGAAATTACTATGACTGGCATAGACCAATCATCATTCTCCTTCTAGGAGTAGGTAAACAGCCTTTCCTCCCTGAGATCAGTGTAATTCCACCTGCACCAAAAGAATGTGGGACTTTGTTGTCAGGGAAAGAGACACGTGACAATGGTTGTTGGTAGATTAGACAACATCTATGTCTGCTGTGTGTCTAGCTCTTCTGCTGTAAGTTTCTTGAAGCAGCTTTTTTTTTTTCTCCTTTGTTTACTTCTTGTTTAAATTTGTGTCTTAAATAACTGGCTTTAGTTCCTGGCCATGATTTATACTGTGTGCCAACATGAATGAAATAAAATGATGCAACAAATATATATGGATTAATTTTTTCACTAAATAGTATGTGATATTAATGAGATAAAAACATAGGCAAATAATACATTTGGTAAGGCAAAATGACACCAATTCTGCTTATTATATTACTGTAGACAGTAGTGACTAAATTTTAATAACCATGTATGCTCGGGTGATGAAACATGGTAATCATATTTAAGGATGAGAAATTAAGAAGGCTGTAAGTAATTGACATTATTGACTAATTGAGAATTCCACTTTGTAAAATATGATTTGAAAATAGGCAACCTAAGAGTCGACCTAAGGTTTGGCTGCATGACTGAGAAATGCAACATTATAGTGGCTTAAAAGTCCAAGTTTTCCAGGATTGAGACATCTAACAGTTCCTGTTCTACTGTTCTTTGGTATAACCCTTGTCCTTACGATTCAAGATATTTGCTCATGTGTCAGCCTTCCTTTCCAAGTTCCAAATGGAAGAAAAAGGGTGAGCTGAAAATAGTATGCCTTTTCTCTTAATGCAAACAGTAAATCCTAATGCTTTTTGTTTTCAAAAATTTGTGGAAATGTAGTGTTTAAGTAAGGTACTTTCCATTTTAAAAATTATTTTCTCCAATGTTAGATTCATCTGCATTTTACAAAATGCTTTTCATAGAATATTTTGAATTTATTTACTTTAAGTCTTAGGAAATAGCACAGATGAAGATGAATTTGAGACGGGGAAATACAAGCTTATCCAAAAATATAGATACTTTTGAACAGCTTATTATACTTTTTCTGCTGCATCAAGCCACTTTCATAAAAGAGTAAAATGTTTTTCTGTGAATTTTAATAAATACTGCATTTATATTTCTTAGAAATGAAATGTACTTAAGAAACTGCTCAATAGATTTTCTTAGAAAACCCAATTAGATTAAATAGCAATTAACTTAGAAGTCTAATTTTTACTCTAAAAATTAATAATATTTTATTCATGAGGCACTGTGACATATGTGGGACATTTTAGACTTGTTATATTACCCTAATGCAAGTGATTTTTTAATGTTTAGACTAGAACAATTGGGGATTCTGGCTAGAAATTTTGGTTAAATTTTCAGGAGATGGAGGCTGAGTAATTCATTAAAAAGAATTCATTGACTATGATGATTATGATTCATACTACACAAACGTATCATCCAGAGGAAATTCTTCCCTTAGGTTGTTTTCATTTTTGTTTTTAAGCATAAATAGAACATTATCAGCACTCACTACCACCACCAAGGATACTACTAGCAGAATAGATAAATATTGTCCATTTTTGTGCTTTGTATTCATGGAATACAGTATTATTTTTATATCTGGCTTCTTTCATTATTTGTGAGTTTCATCCATAGGGTTGCATGTCGTTGTTACTTATTCATTTATTCTCATTATTATAAACTTTTCCACACAGTATGAATATACTGTATTTGTCATTGTACTATTAAAGTATACTTGAGCAGTTTATACTTTATAAATAGAAATGCTGTGAATATTCTAATACATGTCTTTTGACGAACGTTACCCATTGCTGTTGGCCATACACTTAGGAGTGGAAATGCTGGTCATAGGGCATGTATTTGTTTGGCGTTAGAGGATTCGGCCAATGAGTTGTCCAAAGCAGTTGCTCCACACATTCCCCAGAGCAGTATATGAGTTTCAGTTACTCTGCATTGTCGCCAATCTGTGGTATTGTGCATTTTAGCCCTTCTGTTGGGAGTGTAGCAGTACCTCTTTGCAGTTTTACTTTGTATTTCTCTTATGACTAGTGATATTGAGCAACTTTTTATATGCTACTTAGTTATTTGGATGATCCAGGTTCTGACTTTATCTTCCCTTTTATACATTTTTCTATTGGTTTGCCAGTCTGTTTTGGTTTTTTGTTTTTGTTTTTTTGGTTGTAAGTATCCTGTGTTGAACATAGGTGCTATAAACATTTTCTCTCTTGCTTTTCACACTTTTAATGATATCTTGATGAATGCAAGTGTGTTAGTCTGTTTTGTGTTGCTATAAAGGAATGTCCAAGGCTAAGTAATCGTTAAAGAAAACAGATTTATTAAGCTTATGATTCTAATGTCTGGAAAAGTTTAAGATGGAGCATTTGGTTAAGGTCTCAGGCTGCCTCCACTCATGGTGGAAGGTGAAAGGGAGCTGTTGTGTGCAAAGAACACATAGCAAGAAAGGCAGCAAGGAGCTGGGAGTGCCAGTGTCTTTTTAACAACCAGCTTTCCTGGGAACTAGAGTGAGAACTCACCCTTTTCCTGAGAGAAGACATTAATCTATTCATAAGAGAACTGCCCCTATGACACGAACACCTTTGCGTTACCTCCATCACACCTCCAACATTGTGATCAAATTTCAGCATGAGGTTTGAGGGAGGACAAACATCCAAATTATACCAATAAGTTTGTAACCATAATATTGTCCTGTATGTCAATGTTTTCCCTTGTGATTGGCAGTTTTTGTGTCCTATTTAATGAGTCTTTTCCTGTCCCTAAGATAAGATGTTATCATTACTTTTCTTTTAAAGCTTTAATATTTTACCTTATGTATTTACTTTTACAATCGCCCTCTCTTTTTAAAATTATGTTAACTTAGTGTCAAGATTTTATATATATGTGTGTGTGTATTTATGTATATATATGTATTCATGGAATACAGTATTATTTTTATATCTGGCTTCTTTCATTATTTGTGAGTTTCATCCATAGGGTTGCATGTAGTTGTTGCTTATTCATTTATTCTCATTATTATAAACTTTTCCACACAGTATGAGTATACTGTATTTGTCTGGATATATCCATATATACATACATACATATATGTGTGTGTGTGTGTATATATATATATACACACACACGTGCCACACACCCCCATATTTCCATGAGGGTATTCAATTATGCAAAATCGTTTACTGAAAGGTCTATTCTGTGCCCCACTGAATTATCACCTTCACCATAAATCATTTAACGGCATGTGGAGAGATCTATCCTGGACTCATGCTGTTCCATTAGTCAGTTTGTGTATCTTTGCATCATCACCGCCCTGTCTTAATTAAGATAGCTTTATAATGGGTAGTATAAACATTAGGCTTGTTCATATAAAACCTCAGTCTTTTTCAAGACTGTCTTAGCTATTCTTGGGCATTTACATTTTCATATGCATTTTAGAATTAACTTGGCACTTTTCATACAAAAAAATCTGCTAGATTTTTGATTAGGACTGAAGTAAATCTGAAGATTAATTTTGAAAGAATTTACATTTTCACGACATTTAATCTTCTAATTCATTAACTTGATGTATCTTTACTTTTTTGTTTAGGATTTTTATGTTTAATTTATGAGAGACGTTGCTCTGTAGTTCCCTTCTTATACGTCTTTTTCAGGTTTGGGGAGGATATAAAGAAGTGAGAAGTGATTTCTTTTACTATATTCTCAAAGAGTTTGTGTAACATTTCTTTTTGAAATATTTTAAGTGATTCTCCAGTGAAACGATCTGGGCCTGGAAGATTGTATGTGGGGAAAGTTTTAGATGTAGACTTATATTCATATTCAGGCTAAATATTAGATTTTCTCATTCTTCGATCAACTTTGGTAACTTGTATTTCTTTTTGAAGAATGTGTGCATTCATCCAAGTTATCCAATATGTTGATGTGAAGGTGGATATAGTATTCTTTTTTTTTATGTCAGTAAGTTCTACAGTGATTTTTTTTTTTCATTCCTGAGAAGGATCTGATATAGATATTTGTATTTTTTCTGTATTTTTCTTGATCGATCTGTCTGCGAGTTGATCTAAGGGACGCAGTATTTTGTTTAGTTGATTTCCTCTACTGTATATTTGTGAACTATTTCATTGCTTTCACCTGTTTTTGGAATTTTTTTTTCTACATTTTTTTGGGCTTGATGTGCTTTTCTTTTTCCAATTTTTAAAGATAGAAACTTAAATCTTTGACTTTTCTTCCTTCTCTTTTTCTATTAGAAAAAAGTAAAATATAATTGATGCTATAATCCTCCCCCACTCAAGCATTGATCTAGCTGCAACCCACAAATTTCTCTGTTTAGACTTTGCTATTTAGTGCTAAGTATTTTCTAAATTCCATTTTTATTTCTTTTCTGATTCCAAGATTTAGAAATGCATTCTTTAATTTCTAGGTAGTTGTGGATTTCGCAGTTTTATTTATTGATTTCAGACTTAATTCTCTCCTGATTTAAAAATACACTCTGAATGATTTCAGTGTTTTAAAGTTTGGTTAAATTTTCTTTATGACTCTGTGTACGGTTTATTTTTATAAGTAGCCCACCCATGTTTATTTGAAAAGAATGTGAATTCTACCATTATTGGGTACAGTATCATATATATGTCAATTGAGTCCTTTTCTGTATGTTGTTCAGATCCTATGGGGTTTTATCTATTTATTCTATCAGCTATTGAGATTTATTACTTAAAATCTCCCATTATGATTGTAGATTTACATAGTTTTCCTTTAATTGTGTCATTCTTTTTTTGTCATTCTTGCTTTATTTAATTGAAAACTATGTATGTCATTTGGATGCAACCAGTTTTAGGATTATTATATATTTCAGCCTCATTGACCCCTTTATCTTTAAGCAATGTTCCTCTCTTTTCTGATAATATTTCTTGCCTTAAAATCTATTTTATATTTGATTTATGTAAGATCTTTCTTTTGGTTAATATTTGTATAATTTATCATTTTCTGATCTTTGACTTTCAACCATTCTGTAACCTTTTATTAAAGTGTGTCCCATGTAAAGAGTTGAATTTTTTAATGTAGATGCTAATTTTATTTTGATTTATAATTTTACTTTCTCATTCAATATATAACTGTTACAATTTTATTTATATATACAAACTTTTTCTCATTTATAATTTTTGTTTTCTCACTTATAATTTTTAAATAGTTACACTTTCCTTCAATTAACTTGCTAACAGTATATTTATTTACTGTCCTTTTTTGTAATTACCCTGGAGAGTCCAGCATGTAAATTTGACTCATTATAGTTTAATACAAATGATTAATTTTACCTCTTCTTTAATGCTAATACTAACTCCATTTATCCTGCTGTCTTTTGTGTTACTGTTTTCGTATAATTTAGTGCTACAAATATTTTAAATTTCATAAGACATTACAATGATCATTTTGTATAGTTAATGTTCATTTATATTTATCTACATATTTTCCCTTTCTGATGATCTTCACTATGTCTAACATTTTCATGTTTCTTTTCCTTCTACCTAAAGAAAGCCCTGACATTTTTTTTTCTAGAATGGGTCTACTAGCAATGAATTTACTAGGTTTTGTTTGTATGAAAACTTACATTGAAAATGTTCGTATTCTTCCATTTTTAAATAATATGTTTACCGAGTTTTTAGTTATCTTTTTCTCATCACTTTAAAATGTAATTTCATTGCATTCTGACTTCCATTATTTCTATTGATCTTTGCTGTAACATGACCATTTTTAAGATTTAATATTTTCTTTTTGTGGTTTTTGGCGTTTATTGTGATGTGCATGAATAAAGTATCACTTTAACTTATCCTGCTTGGAGCTTGGTAGTTCAGAGATCTTAGTTTTAAAATCAGTTTCAGAAATTTCTCATTCTTTAGCTCTCTTTGGTTCCACTATATTATCCCTTTCCTCTCCTTATTCTACTCTTCCATACATGTTTAACTTTTCGGCATACCTTGTATGTCTCTTACACTTTGTTCTGTTTATCTTTCTCTCTATGCATTGATTTTGGCATATACCATTTATTTATGTTCCACTGCACTAATAGTGACTTTTGGGGTATCCAATCAACTAATAAATTCATCCATTGAGATCTAAATTTCAGCTATTGTGTTTTTCAGTTTTAGAGTATAGTATATTCATTTTATTTTTATTTTAATCAATTAATTTTTTTTTTTTTTGAGACGGAATCCATGTTACCCAGGCTGGAGTGCAGTGGCGTGATCTTGGCTCACTGCAACCTCCACCTCCCGAGTTCAAGCAATTCTTGTGCCTCAGCCTTCTGAGTAGCTGAGACTACAGGTGTATACCACTACATCCAGCTAATTTTTATATTTTTAGTAGAGACAGGGTTTCACCATGTTGGCTAATCTGGTCTCAAACTCCTGGCCTCAAGTGATCTGCCCTCCTTGGCTTCTCAAAGTGCTGGGATTACAGATGTGAGTCACCCTGCCTGGCCTTTATTTTTATATATTCCAATTATCTGGTAAAAATACTTCATTTTTCAATTATTTTACTTTATTTTATGTGTTACTGCACATAAAAATAGTGTATGACCTAAGCTAAAGAGAAGCATAGTATATACTTTGTCACTAAAAACTTCAGACTCAGCCAGGAGGGTAGTGATGCATGCTTGTAACCCCAGCTACTTAAATGGCTGAAGTGGGAGGATTGCTTGAGCCCAAAAGTTTGAGGCCAGTCTGGGCAACATGGTGAGACCCTATCTCTTTAAAAAAATTTCAAACTGGAATCACTGATAATTGGAGAGTATTGTCAGCTGCACTATTTTTTCTTGTTGATAAGGGTGAGCTTGGAATGTCTGATCAAAGTATGAAACATTGAATCAGAAATATTTTCCTATGCAGATTTCTTCAGGCCTTTCAGAACATGATAGTGGAGATCTGCTCAAGTACACATTTTCTGTGGTAATAACAAGAATTAAGGACTCAGAGGACCCGCTATAGATGTGGCATGAACAGACTGAGATAATTATGGCAAAATCATCACATTTCCTGTTGGTATTTCTTTGGATCCCAAACACATTTCCTTGATCTAATCCATCCTCAGTTTATTTAGAAAGACTTCTGTTTTTATTCCTGCCCCATCATGGGGATTATTTAAATTTTGTTTCTGCCTTCCTCATCTGCTTGTCCCTGACACTGCTTCTAACAATACTTGTGGATTAGAGAAGAATTTGTACTATATCCCAGAGATAGATTTAAGTTGATGTGTGCTGAAATATTGATGGTTGGGGTTGGTGGGCAGCAAACTCTAATGGAAAAGTAGAAAGGAGAAATGAAATTGCCCAAGTGAAGTTAGAAAATATAATCTAATTACACTGTATCTCTATGTGGACGTGTTAATTTCCACATTTTTCCCCTTTTAATTTTGTTAATATTAGAAAACACTACTGTGGATTTTTAGTATGTAATTGCTTAGATCATATACCTGAAAGCAGAAATTGTAATCTAGTGTTTTATAGCAACAAAATGTACTCATCAGCATAATTAGCATAAATTAAACGTTGTAAACTCCCTAGAAATCTCCCTTAGGGCGTCTTTTAAGTTACAATTTCTGTTCCCCCCCAAAACGCTTTCACAACTTCTAATAACACAGAATTAATTTTGCTTATTTTAACTTACTATAAATGGAATCATGCAATATGTATCCTTTTATGTTTGACCTTCGATTGTAATGGTTCATTCTAATTCTTTTATAGTACCCTAATGTAGTATTATACTACAATTTTGATCCCCAGTTTATGAGAGTCTGGTTCTTAGCGAACATTTGTGAGTCTCTCCTGTACCCCTAAACCCCTTTCTGTGGCAGCCAGTCTCTGCTTTGTGTGTGTGAGTGTTGAGTGTTGTATATATGAGTGTTGAGTAAGAGAGCTTTTTTTGCATTTCCTCCAACAGTGGCAGATCTATGCCTTATTTTTGGACAGAACTGGGGACTAAGATTTTTCCCAGCCTGCTCCCTTGGGTATGAGAGCTTTTGCTTCTTCCCTTTTCCTAGAACTGGTGATTTTTCCCTGGTTCCTAGGGTCGGAAAGGAGGGTTTTCTATCCCTCCTCAGAAACAAATGAGGTTTGCTTTTACTCCTTCTCCATTGTTCCTGGAAATGAAGGTGTTCCAATTATATGTAAGTGGAAACAAGCATAACTTGGAATTTCTGTATTTTTGCCTGCCTGGTCATTATTTTATTAAATGCTGATAATTTAATGTTATCTTCCTCCAGAGTGAATGTACTTTTGCTTATGGGGGGCATTAGAGTAAGGCAGTGCTATAGATTGGATGTTTATCCCTGAAAATCCATGTTGAAATTTGATCCCCAATGTTGTAGTTAGGGTATAATGAAGTGTTTGGGTCATGGAGGCAGATCCCTCATGAATTGTTTGGTGTCATCCTTGCAATAATGAGCAAGTTCTTGCTCTATTAGCTTCTATTAGAGCTGGTTGTTTAAAAAAAATAAAAAAGCCTGGCATCTCCTTCCCCTTTTCTTGCTTCCTCTCTCTTTCCATGTCATCTCTGCACACACCAACTCCTTTTCTCCTCTACAATCAGTGGAAGTAATCTGAGGCCCTAACCAGAAGCAAATTCTGGTGTCATGCTTCCTGTACAGCCTGCAGAACCATGAGCCAAATAAACCTCTTTTCTTTATAAATTACCCAGCCTTGTAGCAAGACAAACAGGCGAAGACAGGCAGGTCACATTATTTTAGTCATTAAATGAATTTACTTAAGTTGAGCCTCAGGCTTTGTGAGAAATGGTCTCTTTCCATTTCTTCCTTATTATTAAGATATAGGCCCATATGGTCCTCACTGAAAGGACATCATTATCACCCAATGCCGAGACCAGCTCGGTCAGGGAGGCCCTAACCCAGCGGTGCTAGAGGAATTAAAGACACACACACAGAAATATAGAGTGTGAAGTAGGAAATCAGGAGTCTCACAGCCTTCAGAACTCAGAGCCTTGAACAGAGATTTACCCACATATTTATTGACAGCAAGCCAGTGATAAGCATTGTTTCTATAGATTATAGATAAACTAAAGGTATTCCTTATGGGAAACAAAAGGGTGGGCTGAAATAAAGGGATGGGCTCTGGCTAGTTATTTGCAGCAGGAGCATGTCCATAAGGCACAGATGGCGCACGCTGTTGTCTGTGGTTTAAGAATGCTTTAAGCGGTTTTCCGCCTTGGTTGGGCCAGGTGTTCCTCGCCCTCATTCCGGTAAACCGACAGCCTTCCAACGAGGGCGTCATGGCCATCACGAGCATGTCACAGTGCTGCAGAGATTTTGTTTATGGCCGGTTTTGGGGCCAGTTTTTGGCCAGATATGGGGGCCTATGCCCAACAACCTAGTAGATACTTTGTCCAACAGCTACAGAATATACATTTTTCTCCCTAACACATGCATCATTTGTAAGGGTGGACCATATGTTAGGCCACAGAATGTCTTAAAAAATTCAAACCAGTTGAAATCATATGAAATATCTTTTCTGGTCACAATGGAATAAAACTAGAAATTAGTAACAAGAAAAACTTTGGAAACTATATAAACACATGGATATCAAACAATATGCTCCTGAATGACCAGTGGGTTAATGGATAAATTAAAGAAATTGAAAATTTTTTGAGACAAATGAAAATGGAAACACAACATACCAAAACCTATGGGATATATGAAAAGTATTAAGAAAAACATTTACAGCAATAAATGCCTACATCAAAAAAGTAGAAAAACTTGAAGTAAACAAACTAATGATGCATGTTAAAGAACTATAAAAGCAAGAGCAAACCAAACTCAGAGTTAGTAGAAGAAGTAATACGTATCAGAGCAGAAATAAAAGAAACTGAAACAAATACAAAAGATCAATGAAGTGAAAAGTTGGTTTTCAGAAAAGTTAAATAAAATCAACGAACCATAAGCCAGACTAACAATAAAAAAAGACCTAAATAAATTCAGAGGTGAAAAAAGAGTTATTACAACTGATACTACAGAAACTCAAAAGTTCATTAAAAATACTATTAGCAATTATAGTCCAATAAATTAGAAAACCTAAAAGAAATGGACATACAACCTACAAAGATTGAACCATGAAGAAATCCAAAACCTGAATAGACCAATAGCAAGTAATGATATCAAAATGATAATAAAAAGTCTCCCATCAAGGAAAAATTCAGGACACAATGGCCTTGCTGCTGAATTTTACCAAACATTTAAAAAAACCCAATACCAAATTTACTCAAATTATTCCATAAAATAGAGGAGGAAAGAACACCTCCAAACCCATTCTGTGAGGCTGGTATTACCCTAATACAAAACTAGACAAAGACACAACAAAAAAAGAAAAGTAAAGGCCAATATTTCTGATGAATATTGATGCAAAAATATTCAACAAAATACTAGGTGACTGAATTCAACAGCATATTAAGAAAAGACCATTCATCAAGACCAAGTGGGATTTATCCTGGGGATGCAAGGATGGTTCAACATATGCAAATCAAATTATACATCATGCAACAGGATGAAGTACAAAAACCATATGATCGTTTCAATTGATGCTGAAAAAGCCTTTGGAAAATTCAGCATTCCTTCATGATAAAAACCTTCAAAAAACTGGATGTAGAAGGAACATAACATGACACAATAAAAGCCATATACATACTGAATGGGAAAAAACTGAAAGCTTTTCCTCAAGATCTGGAACAAGACAAGGATGCTCATTTTTACTGTTGTTATTCAACATAGTTTTGGAAATCCTAGCTAGAGCAATCAGACAGGAGAAAGGGATAAAGGGCATCCAAATTGGAACAAAAGAAATCAAATTATCCTTGTTTGCAGAGGATATGATCTTATATTTACAAAAACCTAAAGACTCCACCAAAAAAAATAGAACTGATAAATTCAGTAAAGTTGCAGAATGCAAAATCAACATACAAAAATAAGCAGAATTTTTATATGCCAACAGTGAACAATCTGAAAAGAAAATCAAGGCTGGATGTGGTGGCTCACGCCTATAATCCCAGCACTTTGGGCGACCGAGGTGGGTGGATCACTAGAGGTCAAGAGTTCAAGACCAGCCTGGCCAACATGGTGAAATGCTGTCTCTACTAAAAATACAAAAATGAGCCGAGTGTGGTGTCGCATGCCTGTGATCCCAGCTACTTGGGAGGTTGAGGCATGAGAATCGCTTGAACCCGGGAGGTGGAGGTTGCACTGACCCCAGATTGTGCCTCTGCACTCCAGCCTGGGTAACAGAGTGAAACTGTGTCTAAAAAGAAAAATGTAGTCCCATTTATAACAGCTAGAAATAAAATAAAATACTTGGGAATAAACTTAACCAAAGAAGTGAAAGAGTCTATAATGAAAACTGTAAAACATTGATGAAACTGAAGAGGACACAAAATGGAAAGATCTTCTGTGTTCAAGGATTGGAAGAATCAATATTATTAAAATGTCTGTACTACCCAAACAATCTACACATTCAGTGCAATCCCCATCAAAATACCAATGACGTTCTTCACAGAAATGGAAATAATAATCCCGAAATTTATATGGAACCACAAAAGACCCAGAATAGCCAAAAGTCATCTGTGAAAAAAATGGAGAAATCACAGACTACTTGTGTGCTTGACTGTTCAATGCCTGCAATAAGTTTTCTGACAATGAAAACTACTTTACTTCATTTCTATTTTATTTTAATTAGTGATATTTAATATTTTATTTTTGTCATTTGTTTCTATCACTAATTTTAATAGGCAGTAAGAATTTTCTGACTAAAATAAGTTAAATGTGTGATTTTAATGAAATATCAATTAGACTCAGGGACATAGATACAGGGATGCGAAGATGTATAATAAATTTCCTCAAAAGTTTCTTCGTATCTCAGTTACTGCTGAGTGATCATGACATGCTTCCCATCTGAGGTCAGCTAAAGGTTTCAACTCTGCACCCCAGGGAGGGGTGAGAGTTAAAACCCATTTACCATTCTTATACTAAATGAACCAGATCCCACCTACTCTCATATAATCAAAATACCTGGAGTATAACAAAAAATATATGTTTTATGCAAGGTAACATTTTATCTGAGATTATACAATGTGAAATATCTTGCTTTCCTTATTCCTTGCAAATATAATAAGTGGTGCTCATGGAAAAGTATCAGGACATAAGAAATAAGAACTATTATATGCTCTATGAATAAGGTATTTTATTTACACTGGATTTAGAATAGTATAATAAAGACACACTTGGTGATGGCATGATTACAAAGTACTTTTACTGATTCAAGTTTTATGTTACTCTTAAAAAAACACCAAAAACAATTTCTTAAGTGATTTTGTTTAGCTGCTTCCCTACAAGGAATTGGATAGTAATCCCATTTTACTTAGATACATTTCCTTAGATCTTTTCCAAGTTTCAGTAATGTATGCCTTCAGTTCACGTGAAATATCACTAGGTGACCAACTTTCATAGCATTGCATGTGTCAATTCACTCAACACGCATTTTGCATCTTCTATACAAAGATGATTAAGGCTTGGTCTTTTGGGGAACTCAAAATTTATATGTATACAAATAATCACTATCTAATACCTACAAATATAGATATGAAGGAGCACAGACAAGAGATTTGGAGGATTTGAGAAAGTCTTCAAAAGAAAGAGATACTTAATTTGAGTCTTGAAAAATTTGCAAGAGCTCACTACTCATAGGAAAAGATGAAAGGGGCAGCCTGGGCAAAACATTTAAAAGCTTCCAGGCAAAAAGCCTTGAAAGCATAGAAAGACAACATGTATTTGGGAATTATATTGAAAGAAGAGAACAGTACAGGGCAGTACAGAACAGTACAGTGCATTTTTTAGTTTGTACAGAGCACAATGAAGGGTTTCATTAAAAGCAGTGGCATTAGTAATGAAGATAAGGCCCTTCTAAATAGACTTTTTCAAAGTGATTTGATAAGACTTGGTGATCAAATGTAGTACTAGGAGGAGATGAGGTTGATCGAATAATCAAAGATGATTTGATATTTTCATCTCAGGTTACTATCTAGAATATAATGATAGTCATTGAAATGGAGAATGTAAGAGAAAGAATATTTGGGGTAGTAGAAAGGAAAACCTTACTTGAAAGAGATACATTAGGTTTTAAATATGTTAATATTGAGATTATCAAGTAAAGGGCTGAGAGATCTAGATTCAGCAGGTAGCTGGAAATGGAGTTTAGGAGCTTGGTATGGCCTGTAGGTTGTGTTATGGGAGACACACTGGAATCACTGAAGCAGAGACAAGGTCGGTAAAGTTGTTGGGCCCGTTAGATAAAAGTTCAAGCTAGGGTAAAAAAAGCTGATGGCAGGACTTAGATAAATAATTGCAACTCAAAATATGATAAGCAAGAGACAACAATGAGGAGAGGACAAATACAGAGGATAGGATAAGGCAGGTGGTTAAAAACCTGAGCAGATAGGCAGAAACAATGGACTTTGTGGAAACTAAAAGGGCAGGGCAGAATAGCCAAGGTAACAGATTCAAGGAAGTCACAAAATGTAAACAAATTAAGCAAGAGATTTTGCCAGTCCTGGAGCTTATTGCAGAAGCAAGAACCTATTCCCAAGCATTTTGACTTGCGGCTTCACTCAGATCTATTATTGAAAATACTTCTGAAGAGTAAGGAATCACATTAGAGATAAAGCTGTTCTCGAGTAGCTGCTGTGATAATTATATTTCATACAAGTGTATCTTCCTATGCCAGAGCAAAATCTATCTTACTCTTTGGATATTGAAGAATGAAACACTCAAATTACAAAAACTGTAATTCTCTCTTTCCTCCCTCCCCTCCTTCCTTCCCTCCTTTCTTCTTTTCCTTTGTTGCTTAATTCTCTTTTCATTATTTTACTCATTTTCTCTTTTTCTCTTCCCTTCCTTCCTTCTTTCCTCGCTTCCTACTGTCCATCCTTCATCCCTTTGTCCTTCCTTCCATTATTTTGTCTCTGATGAAGAAAAGATCACTTAGAACCTGTTGTATGTTGAGTTAAGCATCTAAACATTATAGAGGATATTTTGAAGTCCAAATATTTTCCAGTGTAGGAAGAAATATCTTACTTATCATGGCTAGTAAATATTTCCTTCTAAAAATGAGTAAAACTAAAATTAAATTACATTCATGTGATTTTGACTCTTGAACATATCAGCACTGTATTAAATGGTGTCTTTAAACTTTTTGATGTGGTTACATGGTTAGCAATTAACTTAAATGGGAAATGATTTAACTCTCAAGTATGGGGCTGGAAGCAAACAGAAATATAGGATTGGCTTTATCATTGTATACCTTTTAACTTAGAAAGCTTCAGTTCCTGAGGTTGAAAATATAACTCATTTTCTGCTGCCCATTTTGTGATTTTTATGGATTCCTTATTTTTAACTTGGTAACTTTTATAAATCATTGAGCTATTTCTTATAAAAGTTAAATCTAAGATTTTTTAAGAATGTAAACAGAAAGGTTAATAAAATATTTGATAATAGCATTCTCTGGTTCTAACAACATTATTATTGATTTTTTTCTTATTTTCTTATTTACTTGTAAATAATTAAAATTGTTTCAGCTGAAATATTTGTGCAGTTCTAGCCTTTTGTACTGAACATCATTTCACAAGGGAGATTTTGGTAAATCTTGTTTGGTTGAAACACATTGTTGTTACTTTAGGTGCTGACTATTCTGATGCGGAGTTTCCAATTGCCTTGATTAAAGTAGAAACATTCTATGGCTTGGATGACTTACATTTCAAATTGGTTTGAGCAAGATGATTGGTATGAAGGACTGCAAAGAGTAAGATATATTTATTTGTAATTACGATTTTGTGCCATTTTTTTTTCTGCTTTTCTTCTCATGTAGTTCTATTTCTGCGTGATTTATATTGTGGACGTTTTTGCCTTGCAAAATTCTGAGCGTGAATAAGACACTTGTTTGCTAGTTTTAAGGCAGAAGTAAGAATATAATAAGTGTAACTATATATTGAAGAAAGGGCATTTTTTTCTATCGTATTTTCAGATGAGTTTGTAATGTTTTGAAATTATCTTAGACTTTAAATATAAAATAACATTTTATATATTGAGATTAATATATGAAAATAGCAGTAATTTCAAGCACGTCTTTCCCATAAAGAAAATCATTTAATGAAAGAGAAGATAAATGTATGCTGATACTATTTATTATACAAATATTTGAAAAGGAAAATAAAACAATTCTGAAGAAGAGTGCCATGTTGCATGTGTTAAATTTTTAGGCAGTTAATTACATTTGAAACTGCATTGTTAGTGTGAAAACATTTACATAGTATTTTGAAAACAGTATTCTGACCTGTTATAACAATAATAGAAAAAATGCTATTTAAAATGTACCTTGTCACATGGATTTATTCTAGAATAATATATGATTTCTCTTTGATTATTTTCACTTTTTAAATTTCTTGATTATTTAAATGAAGACAATTTGTGTATTTTTATTTTATTAATTAGTGGGACAAAAAAGCCAGAGTATATGCTATTTTACTAGATTTTTCACCACTGTTGTTCAAGAGCATAGGCTGCCAAAGATATACAGTATTTTCTTTTTCTTTTTCTTGAGATTCCCATCCTAAGCACATTAATTACAGATATTTTCTCAGTATTACTTCTTTTTAGTTATAAATCCTCAACCATTTGAAGCCTTTTGTACTTTTTTTTCCAGATGCTTTTTTTGTAAGCTGTGAAAACATCTGGTAAACATTTCTGGAGCCAGTAAATATCTAACTCTGGAGAATAATCCTCATATTGTAAATCCTAAAGCGTTCTTCAGAAAAGGAGTTGAGACTTAATGAGCAGTTTGCCATCCTGAATTTCAATTTCAGGTATAAATGATGGAACTATTTTAGCTTATGAGTTTAATAGTAATACTCCAAGTCCCACTTACACACACACACAACACACACACACACACACACACACTGCCGGTATCCTTGTTTGTATTGTATGCAGGAATGGGAACTGATTTTAAGAAAAATGCTTTTTAATGAAACGTGTTTCCTTAAAATGACTTTGGAGCAGCTCATGGAGATTATGAGAATTCAAAATCTTTCCCTTCTTGCCCTTTATACTACTATGGGCCTTTATAAATGAATGCCTGGTTTTGAAACGTATTAAAAGTGCAGCTGCTGTTAAAGTATAGAAATAGATTGACCCTAAAATTACTATCTTATTGTGAGTTTGAGCTCCTTCTGGCTTAAGTATTGACCAGCTCTCATACGTATGTAGATGGAAATGAAAGCTCCTATTCTGATTGAAAAAAATTGACACATGAATATTGACCTTAATTTCTTTCAGAAATCCAGCTTATGCCCTCCTGGTGCTTACCACAGGCTGTGTTCTTACACTGAGTGTATAGAAAGAGAAGGTAGAATAAACCTACCCCATATATGCTTCAGCCCAGGACCTGTGCCTGGTCTGTATTGTGAATCGGGGAAACATAGAATTGAAAAAAAGTTCGGTGTATTATTTTTCATTTGTTATTTGTATATGCATATATATTTGTTATTTGTATATGCATATATATTATATATAATAAGCATTCAGCATAGCAGATTTTTAAAGTTGTTTTTTAGAATGTTCACAAGAAGAGGTAAGTTGTGTTTTTGAGTTAAAAATTGTAAATTAGAAATGTAATGTTTGGAAAGTCACATACAAGTGCGAATTTGATTTTTAGAGCACTAAGTTGACGTTTGTATTTTGACATAATTACATAATTAGTATTTATGGCATGTGACTATGTTTATACAAACACATATATATGAACTTTAGTTTTATAATTTTTGTTATGATTATTTTATATCATAATAATCTTACATATTTAAAAGCGAGTTTTATTACCTGTGCCAAACTAATGTAGATATATCCTTATCGCTTTCTTTATTCACTTTGCGAAAAGCATCTTCACCATGTATTCCCTATTGAACCTAAGAATAAATTTAATATGATTATTTTTTGTGTATGTGTGTTTCATATGGTATGAGATTGAATCCAAAAATACAATTTGAGTTAAACAACAACAACAAAAATATATCATTGCAAAGGCTATAGTTGCCAGACGACTGATGTTGTCAGTTCTATGTGGGGTGACACAATGCTCAGAGTTTCTTCCTAAATCCATTATAAATCTGCATTATTCAGTGAGCTACAGTGTTTAGTACTTCATTGGCAAAGTGTGTGTGTTGTTTCTGGGCCAAAAAGATTGTATATTCTGAAGCAACAAATCTTTGAAATAGACACGAAAATTCTTGAGTGGTTCACATATTAATGAAACATTCTAAAGTAAGGATAATAAAGGCTTTGTAAAATATTTATCTGCAATATATTACCTGTCTAAATGTGTTTATTTACCTTTAAATGTGACATATTTTGTAGAATTTATATTTAAAATATAAATTTATATTTTGAAATGGACTTTCAGTGGACCATTTTCTGTTTTTAGTAATGCAGAATCATGATTGAGTAACAATTGATGCTGACTACAAAGATAACAAAAGGCTCTGGACATTTTGTTTCATCTCCTTGGCAATTGTAGATATAATTTAATTAAGACTGCATAATTATTGCATATCTTTTTTAGTCCTTTTGAAAAGAAATCTAGAAATTCACGTATTAGACTTTGCTTGAATACATAATTCAGACTTTAAATGCAATGATATTTATATATTCGATAATGTATGATATGCTTTTTATCTTTTATTTAGAATCATAGATTTTTTAAAATATCTATTGTTTTGAAATATCTATTTTGTTTTGAAATATCTATTCTGTTTGTCCTATTTATTATTTTAATATCTGGTTTAGCAAGTTATTCAACTCTGAATTTCAACAGGATTTAAGTTGTTGGATTGTAAGACCTGTAAAAGCTATTTAAGATCAAAGGTACACCAAATTTTATGTCAACATAGAAATGCTTATATTATCTAATTTTGGCAACTAAAAAATAATAAATCAAGATATACTCTTAAAGTCAAAATGTGTTGGCACAAATTTAGAACTTTCTTTTTGTTTTTAATAAATAAGCAGAGAAACTGCTGGTTTCTAGTTCAGCATGAAAGCAGCTTAGAAGTTGCTACTCCATTTTAACCAGTAAAAAATTGAACACTTTGAAAAATCAACAACTCTTCCTAGATCCACCTGAGAAGTAAGGGCACAAGGCAAATCACTGCCCTCAAAATGATTGAGGTAGAAATGCGGTTGCAGAGAATCGCAACTTACCAGAGCAGAAATCAATTAGCAGAAACCAACCTGGGCTTCGCTGCCAGAGTAAGAAAATCTGAACTGTAACTGATAAATTGATGGAAGCACAATATGGTCAAGTCTGAGAGTTAAAAACTTCACAGGAACCCAGTGGTGGGAGTGGTGGGGGAGCTTTTGTACGTTTTACTTCCAGGAGCTCTAAACTGGTACTCATAGTGAATATTAGAGAAGAATATCCTCTTGCTTCCAACAGCGGGAGGGGAAAGGAAACCACTTAATTACACTAGAGCTTTCTGTTCTTTATTTTTAACCAACTTTTAAAATAATTCGTATAAAATTGTGGAGTACAAGTACAATTTTGTTACATGCATAGATTGCATAGTGATCAAATCAGGGCTTTTAGGGTATCCGTCACCTGAATAATGTACATTGTACCATTCAGTAATTTCTCATCATCCACCCCTCTCACTCCTTCACACTTTGGAGTCGCCCTTGTCTAACATTCCACTTTCGTGTCCACATGTACACGTTTTTTTACTACCCACTTATGAATGAGAGCATGTGACATGTGACTCTTTGTGCATGGCTTGTTTCCCTTAGGATAATGACCTCCAGCTCCATCCATGTTGCTGCAAAATACATGATTTTTGATGGCTGAGTAGTATTCCACTGTGTATATATACTACATTTTTGTTATCCAGTCATCTGTTGATAGACACTTAAGTTGATTCTATAGCTTTGCTATTGCAAATAGTGCTGCAATAAACATATGAGTGCAGGTATCTTTTTGCTATAATGATTTATTTTCCTTTGGGTAGATACACAGTAGTAGGATTACTGGATCATATAATAGCTCTAATTTTATTTATTTGTGAAATTTCCATACTGTTTCTCATAGAAGGTGTATTAATTTACATTTGCACCAACAGTGTATGAATTCTCTTTTCCCCACATCCTCACCAACGTCTATTATTTCTATCTTTTTAGTAATAGGCACTCTGACTGGTGGAAGATTATATCTTGTTGTGGTTTTAATTTGCATTTCTCTTATGATCAGTGATGTTGAACATTTTTTCATATACCTCTTGGCCATTTGTATATCTTCTTCAGAAAAATGTCTACTCATGTCCTTTGCCCAGTTTTTAATGGGATTATTTGTATTTTTGTTGTTGTCGAGTTATTTGGTTTCTTTGTATATTCTGGATATTAGTCCCTTGTTGGATGAATAGTTTGCAGATATTTCCCCTTTTCTGCAGGTTGTGTGTTCTCTCTGTTGATTATTTCTTTTGTTGTGCAGGAGCTCTTTAGTTTAATTAAGTTCCATTTGTCTATTTTTGTTTTTGTTGTCTGTGCTTTTGAGGTCATAGTATACATTCCTTGCCTACGTGAATGTCCGTAAGAGTTTCCCCTAGGTTTTCTTCTAGTATTTTTATAGTTTCTGATCTTGCATTTAAGTCTTTAATACATCTTGAATTGTTTTTTTTTATATGGTGATAGATATGGGTTTAGTTTTATTCTCCTGATTGTGGATGTCTAATTTTTCCAGCACTATTTATTGAAAAGGGTGTTGTTTCCTCACTCTGTGTTCTTGTTGGCCTTGTTGAAAATCAATTCACTGTAGGTATGTGGCTTTATTTCTGGGATCTCGGTTCTCTTCCATTGATCTATATGTCTATTTTTTATGCCAGTACCATGCTGTTTTGGTTACCATAGTCTTGTAATATAATTTAAAGTCAGGTAATGCATTGCCTCCAGCTTTATTCCTTTGGCTTTGGATTGCATAGGCTATTTGTGCTCTTGTTTGGTTCTGTATGAATTTTAGGATCATGGCATTCTGTTCTTAAGACCTAACCTCAAGAGAACCTATTTGTCCGGAGTGTAACACTCTAGAATTTCATAAGATCCTTACCTACCTGGGAGAAGGAAAATACCCAACACCAGCCCTTCCTCAGCCATCGTGTCCCACCTAAGCAGGGCTGGGGGAACTAAGAAGCACTGGTCATGGGCACGTGACTGAGGCCTAATCATAGGACTTTATAATGCTCACTCTACCCCTACATCTTACCACTACATTACTAAAGGCCTGTTTACAGCATTTTCTTTTATGAAGTTCATCATGTATACCTCACAAAAATTTACATGATAAACAAAAAGGCAAAAAAATACAGTTTGAATAGACAGATAAAGCATCAGAACCAGAGTCAGATACAACAGAAATGTTGGTATTATCAGACGAGGAATTAAAAAAAAAAAGCTGCAATTAATTTGCTAATAGCTTTAATGGTAAAAGTAGACAACATGCAGGAACGGATTGAAGGAGAAAAAAGTTGGGAACTAACACTACCCAACTTAAAGAATTATTGTATAGATCCAATAAAAATGATAGCTGTGGTATCTGCAAAAGGATAGACAAATAGATCAATGGAACAGAATAGAGAGCTTAGAAATAGACCCACATATATATACTCAACTGATATTTGATAAAGAAACAAAGGCAATACAGTGAAACTAAGATAGTCTTTTCAACAAATGAGGCTGGAATAACTGGATATACAATGTTGAAAAAAAGAATCTAGACACAGGCCTTATATATTTTACAAAAAATAACCCAAAATGCAACATAGGACTACATATAAAATGCAAAACTATGAAACTCGTAGAAGGTAACATAAAAGAAAACCTGGATGACTGTGGATTTTGCTAGCACTTTTTAGATACAAAAGGTATGTTCTATGAAATAAATAATTCATAAGTTGGACTTTATTAAAATGAAAATCTTCAATTTTAACAATATCAACAGAATAAGAAGGCAAGCCACAGAATGGAAGAAAATATTTGCAAAAGACACATCTGCTAAAGATCTGTTATCCAAAATATACAAAGAATTCATATAACTCAGTAACTAGAAGATGGAACAGCCTGGTTTTAAAGTGGGCAAAAGAGCTGAACAGATACCTCACCAAAGCATATATATACATGACCAGTGAGCATGTGAAAAGATGTTCAACATCATTTGTCTTTGGGAATTGCAAATTAAATCAATTAGATACCACTACATATCTATTAGAATGGCTAATATCCAAACACCAGATGCTGGCAAGGATGTGGAGCAACAGAAACTCTCATTTCTAATGGGAATACAAAATGACACAGACCTTATGGAAGACAGTTTGATGGGTCCTTACAAAGCTAAACATATTCTTATTATATGGTCCAGCAAAAAAGCTGTGTCCACCCAAAAACCTGCACATGGATGTTTATAGCAGCTTTAAGCATAATTGCTAAAACATGGAAGCAACAAGTATGTCCTTCAGTATACTGGTTAATAAATAAACTGCGCTACATCTAGATAGATAAATATTATTCTACACTAAAAAGCAATTAGCCATTAAGCCATGAAAAGCACTAGAAATCTCTCTCCCCACCTAGACAACAATTGCACCAGTACAGTCTGTCTGATGTAATTATTTTGTAATACCAGAATCTGTGAAGGCTTGCAACTTCCAGGGGAAGGCTTGAATGATAAATTGAAGTTAGTAAGTTTTAGTTCCCAGCACAGTGGCAGCTACTCATCCCTCACCTCAAGCTCCAGGGCAGACAACTGAGCATATACTCTAGAAGTATCTTGCAAGCAGCTTATTTGAACCAGGGTAGAAAAAAAAGCACTGTGTCCTTTGTATATCAGGAATCTACTGCTTCTGATCACAGAAGTGCAGACAAAGAGGTGGGCAGCCATTGTTATTGCACCTACCTCCACTGTTACAATCTCCTCCCGCTCCAGCTGAAGTGATTTCAAGGGGACTTAAAGGGCTGAATCCCTTAATTTTTTTCTTTTCACCCTTTTGGGAGCCAGCAATTAAAGCCTATGCAATTCAAAAACAACTGCCTATACAAACAAAATTAGGAAGTTACTGTGCATGAACAGAAAAAGACACAAGTTCAGAATAACCCTGAGAAGTCCTTATGTTTATACTTGAGGATGATCCTTGGCACAGACACAGCCCACAACAATTGAAAACAAAAATAACAAGTGAAAACAAAAATAGCAAATCCTGAGGAAGGAGGAGACTCTGATTTCCAGAGTTACCATATTACTAGATTCAAGTGTCCAGTTTTCAACAGAAAGCCACAAGCCCTAAAAAGAAACAGAAAATTATGGCTCTTTCAGTGGAAAAAAAAAATAAACAGATGCTTTTTGAAAGAGACCTGATGAAAGATCTACTAGACAAAGACTTTAAAACAACTATTTTGGGATGCTTAAAAACTAAAAGGAGATATGGAGAAAGTCAAGAAAACAATATTTGAACAAAATGGAGATAATAAAGAGATAGAAAACCAGAAAAAGAATTGTAGGGCTGAAAAATATAATAACTTAAGTAAAATAGAAGAATTCAAAGACATTTAAGAAGAAAATATTGGCAAATATGAAGATAAGACAATAGAAAATATTGAGTCTAAGGAACAGAAAGAGATTGAAGAGAAGTAAGCAAAACCGAAGGGACATAAAGGACACTATGAAGCCCAACAATATGCACTCATGTGTGAGTACCAAAGGGGAAGAGAGAGAGATGGAAGAGAAGAAAGAATATTTGAAGAAATAATGGCAGAAAACTCCTCAAATTTGATGAAAAACATGAAGTAAATTTCCAAGAGTTTCAGCAAACTCCAAGAATTTGAGCTGAAACAGACCCACAATGGAGACACATCATAATCAAATCTTGAAAAACAGAGTGAATCTTGAAATCAATAAGAAAGAAGTGATTAACACATACGTACAGGGATCCTCAATAGTATAAACAACAGATTTCTGATATGAAACTTTGGAGACTGGAAGGAAATGGGCCAATATATTTAAAGTGCTAAAAGAAAAAAAATGTCAACCAAGTATCTTTTATCGTGCAAAACTGTCTTTCAGAAGCGAGGGAGAAATTAATACATTTCCCAATAAGCAAAAACTGAGGGAATTCATTATCTTTAAACCTGCTTTGGAAGAAATGCTCAAGGAAGTTCTGCAGGGTGAAATGAAATGTCTCTAGACAGTAACTCAAAGCCATATGAAAAAATAAAGATCTCAATAAAGGTAAATACATGGACAATTGTAAGTGCTAGTATTTGGAAACAGTGGTGTGGAATGCTATTGTTTGTCTTCATCATCATTTAAACAAATAAAATATTTTAAAAATTCTTAGTATACAAGTAGTATTATTGTAACTTTGGTTGGTGATTCCACATTTTGTCTTCTCTTAATTTAAGAAACTAATGTATTTAAAATAATTAATTTGTTTGTGTTTCAGGCCACACAATATATAAAGATGTAATTTTTTGGCATCAACAACTTAAAGGTGTGGGGTTGGAGTTTTAAAGGAGCTCAGGTTTTGCATGTAATTGAAGCTAATTTGGAATAAATTTAAATTAGAGTCTTGTAACTTTAGCATGTTAAGTTTAATCTCCATGGTAGCCACAAAGAAAATAGCTATAGGATATACACAGAAGAAAATGAGAAAGGAATTCAAAGTTTCACGGCAAAAATTAACTTTTAAACACAAAAGGCAAAAGTGTTGCAGGAAATGAGGACAAAAAAGCTATGAAGCATATTGGAAATGAATAGCAAAATGACAGAAGTAAGTCCTTTATCAGAAATTACTGTAAATGTAAATGGATATTAAGCTCTTCAAACAAAAGACAGAGATTGGCAGAATTGATTTTTAAAAAGATCCATCTATTAAAGACTTAAATGTTAGGTCTAAAACCATAAAAACCCTAGAAGAAAATCTAAGCAATACCATTCAGGACATAGGCAAAGGCAAGGACTTCATGTCAAAAACACCAAAAGCAATGGTAACAAAAGCCGAAATAGACAATGGGATCTAATTAAACTAAAGAGCTTCTGCACAGCAAAAGAAACTACCATCAGAGTGAACAGGCAACCTATAGAATGGGAGAAAATTTTTGCAATCTACTCATCTGACAAAGGGCTAATATCCAGCATCTACCAAGAACTCAAACAAATTTACAAGAAAAAAAACAGACAACCCCATCAAAAAGTGGGTGAAGGATATGAACAGACACTTCTAAAAAGAAGACATTTATGCAGTCAACAGACACATGAAAAAATGCTCATCATCACTAGCCATCAGAGAAATCCAAATCAAAACCACAATGAGATACCATCTCACACCAGTTAGAATGGCGTTCATTAAAAAGTCAGGAAACAACAGGTGCTGGAGAGGATGTGGAGAAATAGGAACACTTTTACACTGTTGGTGGGACTGTAAACTAGTTCAACCATTGTGGAAGATAGTGTGGCGATTCCTCAAGGATCTAGAACTAGAAATACCATTTGACCCAGCCATCCCGTTACTGGGTATATGCCCAAAGGATTATAAATCATGCTGCTATAAAGACACATGCACACGTATGTTTATTGCAGTACTATTCACAATAGCAAAGACTTGGAACCAACCCAAATGTCTATCAATGATAGATTGGATTAAGAAAATGTCACACATATACACCATGGAATACTGTGCAGCCATAAAAAAGGTTGAGTTCATGTCCTTTGTAGGGACATGGATGAAGCTGGAAACCATCTTTCTTAGCAAACTATCTCAAGGACAAAAAACCAAACACCGCATGTTCTCACTTATAGGTGGGAATTGAACAATGAGAACACTTGGACACAGGAAGGGGAACATCACACACCGGGGCCTGTCATGGGGTGGGGGGAGGGGGAGGGATAGCATTAGGAGATATACTTCATGTAAATGACGAGTTAATGGGTGCAGTACACCAACATGGCGCATGTATACATATGCAACAAACCTGCACGTTGTGCACATGTACCCTAGAACTTAAAGTATAACAATAAAAAATACAAGGTCCATCTATATGCTGTCTACAGTTGATTCATTTGAGATCCAAAGACACAAAAAAATTGGAAGTAAAAGGATGGAAAAATTTTTTTCCATGTACAGAGTAGCAAAAAGAAAGCAGGCATGCCTATATTAATATTAGATGAAATTGATTTTTAATCAAAAAAGTTCAGAAAAGTCAAAGAAGGACACTATATATCAATAAAGTTTCAATGCAGCAAAATAGAACAATTACAATCATTTATACACCCAAAAAACACCATCAAAATATATGAAGCAAAAACTAACTGAATTGAAGGGATAGATAGTTCTACAATAATAGTTGTATAATTCAGTACCCCGTTCTCAAGAATGAATACATCAGACAGGAAATAAGCAAGGAAACTGAGGACTCAAACAATATATTAATCCAACTGGATCTAACAGACATATACAGAACACCCTACTCCATAACTGCATACACATTCTTCTCAAGTGCACATGCGACATTTTCCAGGATGGGCAATATGTTTGTCCAAATATTAAGCCTCAATAGATTTTAAAAAGTGGTTATCATACATTATGTCTTCTCTGAACACTGCAAGATAAAGTTAGAAATTAATAACAGAAAGAGAACTGAAAAATTCACGAATTTATGGACGTTAACACACTCTTAAACAACCAATGGATGAAAGAAGAAATCACAAGGAAAAGTAGAGAACTCTTAGAGATGAGTGACACAAAAACACAACATACCAAAACTTATGGGATGCAGTAGAATCAATGCCAGAGGGAAAATTTGTAGCCATAAATAATTTCATTAAAGCATTTATAAGATCTCAAATTAGCAACCTATTTTTACAACTTAAGGAACTAACAAAATAATAAACTAAACTCAAAACTAGAATGAAAGATATAATATCCAAGCAGAGATAAATGAAATAGAGAATAGAAAAAAAATAGAGAAAAAGATCAACAAAATTGTCAAACCTGTAGCTGGATAGACTAAGAAAAAGAGAGAAGACTCAAATTATTAAAATCACAAAAATTGGAACATCTCTACAGATTATAAAGAAATTAAAAACATTATAAGACAGTAGTAGGAACAATTGCACACCAACTAATTTGATAACCTAGATGAAACGGGCAAATGCAAGAATTTTAAAAAGCCATCCTAAAATTGATATAGAAACTCAAGAGACCCTGAATAACAAAACTGAAGGACTCACATTTTCTGATTTCAAAACTTGTTGCAATACTGCAGTAATCAAAACAGTGTCATACCAGCAGAAAGGCAGGTACATAGGCCAATGGAATAGAATAGAGACTTCAGAACTATCCCCTTACATATATGACCAAATATCATTTGACAAGAGTGGCAATACCATTCAATGCAGAAAGGCCAGTCTTAACATATGTGCTGGAAAAACGAAATATCCACATGCCAAAGAATGAAATTGAACTCTTACCTAACACCATATAAAAAATTAAAATGGATCAAAGACACTAAATTTAAGACCAATATCTATAAAGCTTTTAGAAGAAAACAGAAGGCAAAAGCTTCACGACATTGGATTTGACAACAATGTCTGAAATATGATACCAAAGGCACAGGCATCAAAAGCACAAAACATGCAAATTGGATTTCATGAAAATTAAAAATTCTGTGCATCAAAAGAAAAACACTGGCCAGGCATGGTGACTCACATCTGTGATCCCAGCACTTCGGGAGGCTGAGGCAGGATGATCACTTGAGGCCAGGAGTTCGAGACCAACCTGTGCAACATGGTGAGACTGTTTCAACAACAGCAGAAAATAGCCAGGCATGACGGTGCATGCCTGTAGGCCTAGCTACTTGGGAGTCTGAGGCAGCAGGATCGCTTGAGCCTAGGAGTTTGAGGTTGCAGTAAACTATGATCATGCCACTACACGCCAGAAAGAAACCTGTCTATAGAAAAAGAAAAAGAAGAAGAAGAAAAGAAAAACCCTGTCAACAGTAAAATGGACAGCAACCCACACAATGAAGAAAATATTTGTAAATCACATATCTGATATAGGATTAATATCGCAAATATAGGAAGAACTCCTAAAACTTAACAATTACAAAGAAATGTGATTTGCCTGGTTGAAAAATGGACAAGATACTTAAATAGATGTTTCACCAAAGATGTTACAGAAATGACTGATAAGCACATGAAAAGATGCTCCACATTATTAATCTTCAGGGAAATGCAAATCAAAAGAACAACAAAACACCATCTCACACCAATTAGAATGGCTACTATCAACTAACAGAAAATAGTACCTGTTGGTCAGGATGTGGAGTTATCCAAACACTTGTGCCCTGCTTGTTGTAATGTAAAATGGAATTGCTGCTGTGGAAAACAGTATGGTAGTTTTGCAAAAAAGTAAAAATAAAATTATTATTTGATGTAGTATCCCACTTCTGCATGTAAACCCCCCAAAATTGAAAGCAGGGCGTGGAAGACATATTTGTACATCCATTTTCATCGCAGCATTTTTTTGTAATAGCTCAAACATGGAAGCAATCCAGGTGACAATTCATAGACACATGGATAAGGAAATACGGCATATATGCACAACGGAATATTATTCAGCTTTAAATCAGAAGGAAATTCTGACATACACTACAACAGGGATGAAATTTGAGGACATTATGTATTCAAGTCCTTTGCCCATTTTTGAATCAGATAAATCATGTTTCTTTGTCATTGTTGAGTTTTGGGAATTCTCCCTATATTTGGGATATTAATCCCTTATCAGATATGTGGTTTATGAATATTTTCTCCCATTCTTTGGGTACTGTTAATAGTGTTTTTCCCTTCCTTCCTTTTTTCCTTCCTTCCTCCCTCCCTCCCTTCTTCCTCCTGCCCTCCCTGCTTGCCTCCCTCTCCCCCACCCCCGCAGACAGTGTCTCTATCACCCAGGCTGGAGTGCAGTGGCACGGTCATAGTTCACTGCAACCTCACACTCCTGGTTGCACATTATGAATTGTACACTTAAAAGTGGTTAAGAAGTTAGATTTTATGTTATGCGTATTTTACCACAATAAAAAATGGAGGAAAAAAAAGAAATGAGCTCTCAAGCCATGAAAAGACATGAAGGCAAACTAAATGCGAATTACTAACTGAAAGGAGGCAGTCTGTAAAGGCTACATACTCTATGGTTCCAACTATGTGACTTTGTGGGAAGGCAGAACTATGGAAACATTAAAAGATTAGTAGTCAGGAATTGGAGAGGGGGGGAGATGAATAGGCAGAGCACAAAGGACTTTTTTTTTTTTTTTTGAGACAGAGTCTCACTCTGTCGCCCAGCCTGGAGTGCAGTGGCACAGTCTCGGCTCACTGCAACCTCTGCCTCCTGGGTTCAAGAAATTCTCTGCCTCAGCCTCCCAAGTAGCTGGGATTACAGGCACCCACCACCACGCCTGGCTAATTTTTTGTATTTTTAGTAGAGACGGGGTTTCACCATCTTGGCCAGGCTGGTCTTGAACTCCTGACCTCGTGATCCACCCGCCTCGGCCTCCCAAAGTGCTGGGATTACAGGCGTGAGCCACCACGCCCGGCCAGCACAAAGGACTTTTTAGAGCAGTGAAGCTATCCTTGCCCATACTGTAATGGTGGATACATATCATTACACATATGTGAAAACTTATATGATGGAGAACATCAAGAATGAGCCCTAATGTAAACTGTGGGCTTTGGGTAATAATGATGTGTCAATATAGGCTCATCAGTTTTAACATGTGCCATCTGATGCTGAGTGTTAATAGTGGGGAAACTCGTGTTATGTGGTGGGGGGAGGCTATGAGGGGCATATGGGAACTCTCTGTACTTTTTGCTCAGTTTTGCTGTTTTTCTAGCAATTGTTAATTATGAAAAATGTGAAAAAAAAGTTACCAAAAAGTGAAAATTTTTAAATGACTTTTATTTATGTATTTGTTTATTTGAGACTTGCTCTGTCTCCCAGGCAAGAGTGCAGTGGTGCGATCACAGTTCACTGCAACCTGCACCTCTCAGGCTAAAGCAATCCTCCCACCTCAGCTTCCCAAGTAGCTAGGGCTACAAGTGCGCACCACCACCCCTGGCTAATTTTTGTGTTTTTGTAGAGATAGGATCTCCTTATGTTGCCCAGACTTGTCTTGAACTCCTGGGTTCAAGCGATCCACCCATCTTGGCCTCCCAAAGTGCTGGGGGATTACAGGCATGAGCCACTGTGCTTGGCCAAATGACTTCATTTTAATTGTATGTTTAAAGATTTTTCTTTAATTATGTTTCTTTTCCAAATATAAACTCAATATTTGGTTAAACAGAAATCAAAATACATTTTTACTTAGATGCAAATGTTATAAATAGTAATTTAAAAGATCTCCACATAATCTCCATAAGTCAATGTAACTCACAATGTGGCTGAAATAATGTACATTTTCAGTGAAAGATACTGTAATATTACTAAGGGTAAAAAAAAAAGAAATGTATATATTTTTAATTTACCCTGAATGCTAATGTTTGAGGAAATACAGGTGTCATTAGAGTAGGAGGAAAGTTTCTGAATACATAAAAGCACTCAAGATTGGTAGCGCTGTTACTTTATCATGCCAGCTTATACTTCAAGTAATTTATTTACTTTTTTTTCTAAATCTATCACTAATTCTGCTCGGATAAGGGGATTTAATGAGATGAAGACAGAAAGAATTGGAGAAGAATGGAAGAGGAGATGAGAAGAAAGTAGATCCTTTTCAGAAGTGAAAATATGAAGTAGACAAGATAAAATGAACATAGTTTTATAAATAAATATGAGTTAGTGATCTATGGGAGAAAACTTAACCATTTAAAATTTACTAATTGCTGAACATTAAAAGAATTGGATTAAGAGTTGGAAGGTTCAGGGTATACACTGAACAAGCATCTATAAGACTTGAGATGTAGATCAGATGTGTATATATTTATGCGTGTAAGTTTTGTATGTGTGATATTTTACATGTTGTGGTTTTGACATTAACATTATGTGAAGCTTTTGAGCAGCGTAAATTAAATATTCACTATGCAATATATTAGTCACGTAAAACCAAATTTATTATAGCTCTCAGTTTTCTACTTAACTTTCCAAACCAAAATATTTAAGATTATAATCACTACTTACATTTTTTCCTCATTTAAAAATCAAATACGAAATTGACAATAGTTAAAAATTGAATTTGCCTGGTATAACTTTGTAGTAGTGTAAATGGAAGATTGTCTCTCATATTAGGAGCTCGTATCTTTATTTTTAGACCAGTATTGTAGACCATATTGAAAAGATAGCTAATAATGGCTTGGATTCTACCTTTAGAAAGTATTTTTGACAATAGTTTCTTTTTTGAATGTCATTTATTAGATAAGCACATAGTTTAATACTCTGCACAGAGGGGTTTTTTTGCCTTAGTATGATTTTCTTATGAGTTTTCATTATGATCATAGACTTACAGCCTCACCACTTACTGTCTGTTCTGTGGTATCTTGGAGGTATTTAGAGTTTACAGATAGATTCATAGCATTTTTTTTATGTGAGAGGAATCTCACAGAAAATATAGTTCAGAAGCTGTATTTTAGATACAAGAAATGGAGATGTAAGGTTTAATGCTTGACTCCAACTCTCACTCTACGCCTGGTGTAAAGCTTGGTGTAATTCCTTATTTCGTGCCCAGGCCTGCTTCTGCTGCACTACATTGTCGCATCTTTGGGGTTGTCTATTCCAACATTCTCTGTCCTGCCACACAAACTGTTTTTATTCAGATACTTTTCAGCTTCTTTCTGCCCCATCCTAACAGTGAACAGTATTGTTAACCCAGCTTGTATACCTGTCTTATGCACCTCAAATAGATTTTGTGAGGATGAAAAGTCGATGTAAACACTGAAGTTCTATGACACAGGTCACAACCCTTCCATTATTGGCCCATAGTGTTTTAAATTCAAATGGGATGTCTTGAATGAATTGCCAGTATTCAAAAATGGATACATTTCACATAAAAATCTGGATATTTCAGTTTTTCTAGGAAGTTCAGTAAATCTTGCAACATGGGATGGCCTTCTTCAGTGATACTATTAATACAGCATGTGCAATTTCTATATCACTGCTTATGCGTTTCTCAGCCCTTGGCCAAATATCAGCTGTCGTTCCTTCATTATCATATCTCCTGCTTTCCTCATTTAAATTAGTTGCCTTAGGCTGGGCCAGGTGGCTCATGCCTGTAATCCCAGCACTTTGGGAGGCCGAGGCGGGCGGATCACAAGGTCAGGAGATGGAGACCATCCTGGCTAACACGGTGAAACCTCGTCTCTACTAAAAATAGAAAAATTAGCCAGGTGTGGTGGCGGGCACCTGTAATCACAGCTACTCAAGGAGGCTGAGACAGGAGAATAGTGTGAACCCAGGAGTTGGAGCTTGCAGTGAGCCAAGACCGTGCCACTGCACTCCAGCCTGGGTGACAGAGCAAGACTCTGTCTCAAAAAAAATATAAATAAATAAATAAATAAATAAATAAATAAATAAATAAATAAGTTGCCTTGATGTCTGCAGACATTTAGGGAGTTCAACTGCTGTTCTCTGAAAATAAAAGTCAAAATTAATAGTACTAGTAAAATGTTTTTCAGGGCATAAAGGTAAGGGTTGGGGAAGACAGACATAAAACAATGAGGAGGTTTATCAATAATGAAGATCACTGACATGTCTTCAAATTTGTTTTTCAAGGCAAACATGTCCCAGGTAAGGCAAGTGGGATTGCTGGCTGCTGGATGTCAGCCGTGGAACAAGGATGTGTGTGCTGCCGGCGGAGACAGGTTTGCATATTGTGCGACTCTGGCTATCTATATTTATCAGGTAAAATAATAATAATTCTTTTCCATTTTTAATTATGTCAGGTAAAATTAATATTTAATGAATACATATTTTAAGTCCTTGTTACATGAAAAACATAATGCTATAATTTCATTTATATTTCTATTTTTAAAGTTTTGCGATTTATACCATATAGGTTTTAAAAGTTAAACCTTTAGAAAACACATTATTAAATTATTAGTAACTTTGGTATAAGAAAATTCTTTTATCAGATGAGGAATGTGGGTAGTCTATTACAGATTATTATAGTAAAATTAGGACAGATATATTTTGAGATATTATTGGGAGAAAAATTCGTGTAACTTATTTTTTTCATGTCCTAGCTCCATTCAGATACCCCTTATCAGTTCATAATTTATAGAGCCAAAAACCGCCTGAATTTCCTCATATGGAAGTGCCACAAGCATGTTAAATCAAAGTCCAGTCTTTCTCCTTAAATTCCAAGTCAGTATCTCAGTGTCACCAGCTAACCATTCATCTAAACCAGAAATGTGATAGTTATCTTTGACTCCCTCTTCCACTCACATCCTGTGCCCTTGGTAGCCAAGAGTGATTCTAATATGTTCCTGATATCTTTCTCACCTGAACTATTATAATAATCTCTTAATAGTCTATTTTTACTTTGGCTCCCACTAAGTTTTTGTTCACTGTAATCAGTTATCTGTAATGCAAATCTAAATTTTAAAGCTTTCAGTTGCTACAAATTCCCTAATAGTAACATCTAAACTTCATAGTACGGCATTCAAATGCTTTTGTGATCTTCCTGCCTCTCTCTTACTCTGTGTTCCAGGTATACCAAACCAATTACATTTTTCTAAGACATCTCAGTCTTTCATATCTTGCCTTTGCTTACACTAATTTTTCAGTTTGCTTACATTGCCTGTCTAGAGAACACTTTCTCATCTTTCAAATCTCAGCTCCTGTATGAACTCTTTTCCATATTCTATTTTCCCCTCTTTCTTAGTAGTAAAGGACCTCATAAAAAGCCTCTCTACATGCTTTCATTTATTAGAAGTGAGTCTTTCCCATCTTTTAATTCTCAAATTTTTGCACACTTTCTGGCACTTAGAAGACATTTATTACTTGTCTTAAATGAATGGGTTTAAGGAAAGAATCTTGAAACTCCAACTTACTTCGGTTAAGACTCAGAATAACTTGTTTTATTCTAGAGCAAAAATTCTTTTCATTACTACATATTAGTTCATTACTAATTGTATTCTGCTTTATTGAAAATTTAAGAAATAATAGCATTAATGTATAAAGCAATCCATTTTCCACAATATAGAGTAAGATTTTAAGTGGTCCATTTCTTAAAATGTAGAAATATCTAGCAAACAAAATGTAACTTCAATGAAACTCACACTTCCTCATTTTCACCCCCTTCATACACAACACAGCAGCAAGACTTCTAAATGCCTCTTTTGTTCTCCCATCTACCTCCTTTACACTCTTTATATAATACCAGGCTTCTCACTCCCAAATCCCTCCTACACAATTTCTCTCCTAATCCTAAGTCCCTGTCTTGTATTTTATTTCCTCCTCAAAGAAGAGAAAGTTATCAAGCAAGTCAAACTATTCTTCTGAGGTAAGGATGGTAAAGAAACTCAGTGGATGAAACCAAAACTTATTTTTTCAAGTTTCTATGTCTTAAATTTGTGATGACGTTTTATGATGAATATTTAAAAATATTGAGGTAAAATTATTAATATAAACAATGTACATGAAAGTTGTCATGTCATTAAGGACTGAAACAAACAAAAATTATCCTAATTTAGAAGGTGATGGAAATAAACTTAGGGAACAGTTCATTACAGTGTCCACTATAAAACCTAGTTTCAAAGTATGCCAATAGAAAATTATATTATTAAATGGTGACATTAACATGAAATTTATGTTAAGTATTGTTTTAAATATTATCATCTCAATTAAAGTGCTTTGAAAATTATGCTACGTAAATATAACATGATACAATTATTTTCGGAGGAAATATTTATTAAATAACACCTAGCACCAATGCATAGTCAAAGTCTGATAATCGGTCACACTCTGGATAATGACACACTTGTATTATATTTTTCTGAATGATTAAACGATAATGGGAAATGGTATTAGAATTTTTCCTTAACTGTTGTTTTGTAATGCACTAATATGCTAATGTACCCTAAAAGTAGAGTAATTTATGGTCAATCTCAATGTAATAGTACAGTTCAATATTACTGAATTGTAAATATCATAAGAACGCATTAGTAGATTAATTCTTGCAAATAGTTCATTGTTCTCTAGTGTGCTCACAGTTACTATATAGATAATTTCTGTAGTAATGTCAATGAAGGTCACTCATATGCCACATAGCTTCTTCACACATTTACTATATTAATAGATTCTTCTATTAATTTCTAACTTATATAGTAGGGCTTTTCTTTTGGATACATTAGATATCCTCACTGTATCTACCATAGGTGACTTAAATTGCTGAATAATTTGAAACTTAAAATCATATTTATTTCTAAAGGTATAGAAAGCACAATTATGTATTTAAGTAAGTCAACTTAAAATTGCTATTGCTGCAGTGCTAATCAGATGAAAACTCCATTGGTAATAAGTTATCTTTAATAATGTTTTAATCCAAAGTTGTCCAAGAATAGCTGAAGTTATAAAAAGAGAGAGAAATTATAGAATAGAAAGCCTTAGGAAATACTTATGTGATTAGTCAAAAATTTTACATACAATGTTCACTGCAGCATTATCTGCGATGGCAGACATTAAGTTACTTAGATGTTAAACAGATTATAAGTGTTTATTCTTTCAATAATATTAACTGAATATCTTCAATTAACCAAGCCTTACTGTGTACCAGGATTGCAACTATGAAGAAACAGGCAAAGTCTTTTTATGGAACTTATATTCTTGTAAAGTGTAAGGAAAGGTGATAAGATAAGTAAACAAATAAATAGGTAAAATTTTCAGAAAGAAGTGTGTTCTACAGAGGCTGAAAAAACAGGTATAATAAGATAGAGTCATGGGATAGGTTCTCGGGAGAGTTATGAATTTAAGATAGCATGGTCAGAAAACGTGTCTCAGAAGAGGTGCATTTAAACTCAGACCTCAATAGGAGAATGAATAACCATGAGCAAATCAGTGGATAGGGTGTTTAGAAGCCAAGGGAGCAGCAAGCCGAAGGCCATCAAGTGGAGGTGATTGGCTGTAAAAGAGAAACAAGAAGTTCAGAGGGATCAGGGAGGAACATGATTTCAAATTACTTTGGCTAAATAGCAGAGATTCGATCGTGTAGAGATTTGAAGGCTGCTTATCAGTTAGGATTTTATTGCAAGCATATGGCTTTAAAAAGTTTGATGTAATAAATATTTAATATCATAATGATTTTTAAAACTTAGAATAGCACTGTGAAAGGCTCATTATATGCTAAAGGGGAGAAAACTATAACAAAAGGACATAAACAATATATTCCAAAACATGCTAAAAATGATAGAGATTAATTCACTAATTAATACAGGTACATGTACAAAAGAAATAGGAAAAAGTAGGCTGTTTATTTTTTCTATTTACATGTAAAAACACAATATAATGTCCTGTCCAAAAAACAGTAAAATTAAAAGAGCGAATGACGTCATTGCTCTGGAAGCTTTGGACATCTTAATAGTGTAATAATGACCAGTTGGCGTATTCAATCCAAATTTTCTTGATTCAAGTATAAGTGAAAAATTGCAGGAAAAAAAAAATTCCAAAACCAAGGGTTTTTCTTCTCATAAATAGATATAGTTATGGAAAATATAATAAAGCTCTGAATTATGCATATTTAAATGTGAAACATTTATTTTTACTTATATTTAAAATTGATGTGTTTTTATTCTCTCAGTTTTTAACATTTTTTTTTCCAGCTGATTGAATATTCCTGAATACACTTGAATGTAGACCAAGGCTTGAAATGTGTTCATGTCTTTATTATTAGGTGAACTAATTTTCATGTATGTAGCTTTAGTTTTGTATAACGTGACTATTAATAGTGTATTATCTTAAAAAAGAGCACTAAAATATGTTATTTATATATTTTGTTTTAGTTGGATCACCGTTATAATGAATTCAAACTTCATGCAATTATGTCTGAACATAAAAAAACAATCACAGCAATTTCTTGGTGTCCACATAATCCTGATCTGTTTGCAAGTGGCAGTACTGATAATTTAGTGATCATTTGGAATGTTGCAGAACAAAAAGTCATTGCTAAACTCGACAGTACAAAAGGTATAATTATAACTGGGATTTATTTTATGGAATAAAACATTTTTATTTCAACAAGCACTATCAATATTATTAGTTCAGGTTTTAAACTGGTATTTTCAAACTTCCTAATGGCAATCTGTATAAGAAATAAAGTTCACATAATGACTTGTGTCCATAGGTACAAAACTAAAACAAAATTTCATGAAATAATTATACTTACAACATATGATGAACTAAAAACCTAGTCAATACCAAATAATTTTATTAATGTTTAAATATAATGTAAGAATTTCCAAAATAAATATAAAATTAGTAATCAGAAAGATGTTCTTATTGAGACAAGTAAGAAGCCTTGGCTGTTCGTTACTCTAGTCCAACCTTTAAATTACAAGGAAAGTATTATGCATATATTTGATGCATTGTTGAGCTGGTTTCATGCCTTTGTTTTTAATTTGGTCAACGTAGAACGTCCTCATCATGCAAATTGGGCTTTATGAATTGGAATAATAGCATTATACTCTTTGTACTTAGAATTGGTAACTTGTATTCAATCTTATCCCATCGTAATGGTAAAGTTAAGTAATAATTATTCTGTGTTCAGTGTCACAATAATTAACTCTCTTTTTGAGCACCATATTTAGCTCAATTGATTATGGTTTTGAAAGCTACTGCTAGATATGTTTTTCAATTCAGCTTCTTCTCTAAAAAATAATTGTTATAAGTTTGAGGTATAAAACTGAGACGTGAAAATCTCACTAGCCTTGTTTTGTTCAAATTTCTTATAATATTCTAAGGCAAAAATACTGGGAATTTATAGGCAATTATCTTAGAATTTGTTTCCATAATAATAAAAAAAAAATCTTTTTTAACTTTTAGACATATTCGATATGTTTAGTATATTGGTTTGTCTTTTCAAATTTAGGTCATTGAGAATGCTTAAAATATCAGTGTAATACTTAAATTTTATTACTCAACTGTTAAAGGTATTTGTCAAATGAAGTTAATTTTCAACTAGAAAAATACGGATCTCATTCCCAAGTTTACGTACCCTGTTTTTTTATTTTTACTTAAAACAACCAGTGTATTAGACAGTGAGTAATGTTTGCTCCAATCTCTGAACAAATATTGTAAAAAGTCAGCTATCCAGTGAGCTTCCATTAATGTAATTAACAATTTTTCTTAAGGCTTTCCGTGACTAAAAAACCAAATTACTTTTGGCGCAATGCTTTGTGATATATAAACAGTGATTGATAGCCTCAATCAAGACTTTTCGTATCTCCCCATGTTTTCTGGTCGTATCTGTTTGTCCGCCAATCACAAATTCTATAGGTTACTCCATTACTGTTTATATTGATCGGTAATGCATTTCCAAGTACTTTAAATCCAACTTTGTGTGAGACTAATTTTAAATAACACAACAAATTTTTCTTGAAATTCTTTCCATCTTTTATGTGCCATAAACTAAAATGTTGCATGATATTATTGTTCTCATAAAGGTGTAACACAAAGTCAATGTTAAGTTATAAGTGCATATAATAAACATAAATTCTAAATGTTATGCAAAAGTAATGATTAATTTTATTACCTCCTAGTGTATTCATGGTTTTATCATCAAACACTATATGCATCACATCCATTCACGGGGGAAGATTTTATTTATTCATCAGCTATATGCACCATAGTTCTTTTGTTACTGGATATACAATTAAATAATACTTTCTAATTAACAGTCCCAGAATGATTAGATAATTGTGGAAAACTTTTAGCAAATTTTTCATCTTTTTCCTTTCTTTGAAAATTTTCAGCTATCAATATCTCCCTCATCCAAATATCTTCCTAATCTGAAGATTAAAAGCTTTGATATTTTATTTGCAAAAAAAAAAATGACTATTTTTGGTGATTTGCATCTTAAGTAACACTTTTGAAATGTTTTAGGCTCATTTTTCGTTTTAGAATCCAGCTTAAGCAAAGTAGAAATTTGCATTAAGTGAACTTTTTTTTTCAGCTTTCAGATACAGTTGTTGAATTTGATCTCACCTCTGTATTTTTACTTCTTCCTTTTGTTTCTAATAATCTAACAATCCATTTAAAGGAAAATACGTATTAGTTTTTCCAAATGTAAAAATTGTCACCAACTTGAAAAAGTCACACTTTATCCAACAGTGGATAATAATACCACTTACCTATCTCAGAATATTGTTAGGAGAATTAAATGGCAGCGCTCATTGGAAGTGCTTGTACATAAGTCACTATAAAAGTGTTTTCTATTATTATTTTGTGACACTTTTTCTGGTCCCTTCACTTTCCTTGCTGTCTTTCTCTAAATATATAGTCAGAGAGCCAGTATTCTGTTGACCTTCTTCTGCTGTGCTGTGTGGTTTGATCCATACAGAGTACCTCATCTCTTTTTTGGGTAAATTCTACTTCTGTTAATGTATCCTAAAACCACATCAACATTTGTATTGGCTTTTTTCATGTATACATTCATTCATTCAGCAAATATTTATGGAGTCCTCATTGTGGATGAGGCCCTGAAGTAGGCATTAGGCTTTGTTTCTGCCTCTTGGAGCACATAGACTGCTGACACAAACCGAACTTACTATCAATCAGCGAATTTCGACTCTGTGTCTTTGTTCATATCATTTTCTCTTTCTGGGAAATACTGCTCATTCTATGTATTTAAACTCTACCCCTCCTTCTAGGTATAATTCAAATCTAATTTCTTTCTAGGACAGTAGCACAGTTGTTTCTAAACCTTTCTGCATATCAAAATCATTTGAAGAAGCTTGTTAAAAATAAATTCCTTGGCTCAAACTCCACATGACCTGATATGTTATATTCCATTTCATGATTTTGATGCAGCCAACTAGTATATCAGTGTTGGAAGATGCACAATCTCTCTCTCATAATACTTATTTTATATATGACTTATTTGATCACAACAGCAGGTATATTAACAATTAACTTTTATATTCCATCTTATCGATTAAAAGGTACCTTTACATAGATGATTATATTTCCTTGACTTTCATGTGAAATAAATGGTCAGCTATTTTTATTCTTATCTCCGTTTTATAGATGAGGAAACAGAAATTTAGAGAAATAAAATGACTTGTTTATCTGAGATAAGGCTTAGATTTGAATCTAAATTCCTGATAAGACATAGATTATAACATTAAATCCATTGTTTTTAAATCCTTATAGTAGCATTTATCTTTTTATTCACTAATCCCTGTCTCCCTAACACATATTTAAAATTCTCTAAAGCAGGAATCTTATCCCATACTACCTTGTACACCTAGAATGCCTAGAGGTCTTATATACAAATACACAATAAGAATTTATTGCTCTAATCTTTAATATATAGTCTACTAAAATAAAGAAGTCTATAAATGTATTTGACTGTATGAAGCAAATGATCATGTCAGTAGTATTTCAACCTAACTAGATACATTTTCTTTCATTGTGGACTTTCCCTACATATGTTCCCTGCAGTCTTTGGGATGTCTTTATAAATCCAATTCCCAAGTAAGAAAGTAATGTGTCTTAAAAATAATAAACATGCTCTTGTATTTTAATTTGTTTTAGAAATGTAAACAGTGCAAGGAATATTTAATGGTATAATCTTATGCCGTATCTCTTTATTATGTATCTGTATTTAATTTATTCCAGGGATCCCCGCCTCTCTTAGTTGGTGCTGGAATGCAGAGGATGCGGTGGCATTTGTTTCCCACAGAGGCCCACTGTTCATTTGGACCATCTCAGGACCAGCTAGTGGAGTGACTGTACACAGAGATGCTCATAGCTTCTTGTCTGATATCTGTATATTCAGATGGCATACAAACAAAAAGGGGAAAGTTGTGTTTGGTCATATTGATGGAAGTCTATCAATTTTTCATCCAGGTAAGAATTTAATTAGTAAGGTATCATAAATAGTATGTTTTTCTTATATATAATTTTGTACTTGCTTGATCTTTCCAGTGACCAGTCCCCATTTTGAATAAAGCCAAAAGTGACAAAATTTTAATTTTGATATTATTGTTAAAATGTTATCCAGTATTGTACTGAGTCTAAATATACATTTGATGTAAAATGTATATATATTATAATACGTTCAACACAGCTGTGAATATTTCACTTGGAATTAACCTAAATCAGTCATTTTTCCCAATTTGTATTTTTAATCAATTCTTTATTTCTGTATATTTACTAAAAGCAACCTGAATGAACAAGGACATACAACGAGAGGATATGATGGCTTACTAATACTAAATATTTTCCCATTCGCTTGTAAAAATACCATTCTGATGCCACGGCTCCTTGGCAGAGGCTTGAAACTGGCATGAAAGAAAAATGATAACCCTTCGAACCCCTATTAGTTAATTGATTTGGCTTAATGAAAGGGTCTGAGAAATTAATTTATGTTCTTACATAACTAATTTACAAAAGTAAGATAGAAACATCAAAAATTACCTGAATTGCTTGCTTTCCCCTCAAAAATAAGTATTTTTAACATTTGGGAAAATGCTTTTAACCATTTGATATCACTGCTGATGGATGTGACTTCTGGCTGGCTAGATGGATGAATGAAAGTGCTTTCTCAGGAACACGGTAACTACTTTCACAAAACAAATTACATTTAATTTGTGTGAAATTAATGTAAAAAAGAAATCGAAATTGAACAAATGAAATTGTGAAAATTTAAACAAATCTTTCTTCAGGAAATAATGTTTCTAAAGTTAAAAAGGATTGTGTAAAACACTGAAACATTGGGGCCATTATATTCTAAATACATTTTAAACAGGGTCTATTTTTACCTTTTAAAGAAAGATAAAAATAAATGTTCCTATACTTCTTCCCCAGCTTCTATCTCAGCTCTTTGTCCCTGCCCTCTGTTGTTCCTTCTGGTTGTACCAGGTTTACATGGGGACAGTTTCACTGATTTGTTGGAGATTAGGATGAGGAGGGATCAATGACTGGTGCTGCTTCTGGATTTGTTGTACCAGGTACCTGCACTGCAACTTCCCTGTTCCATCCTTGCACTGGAAGCCGATTCTGTTTTATAGTCGGTCGTTAAGACTCATAGTTAGGCAATATAATTCCTAGCTTTCTTTGTTTTGATCTGGTGAATACCACTTCTTTCTCTGTAACCTTTATTTCCAGCAGTCTTCCTTAGACTCAGGAATGCAATCTATAATAAACATGGCCGTATGCTGTGTGGTTCCTCCTCTTACCTCTCTGGGTTATGTAACCAAATCTCATTAGTGATATTCCTCCACTTCTTCCCTGGCCTGCACCCAAAGATTTCATCAGGGTTGTGACACTTTCTTTTCAAGCTAGATCTGAAGAAGATGTGAGCAGTGTGTTTTTATTTTATTCTAAATTGCACTCTAGATATTTTTTATATTTTATGATTTGTCATTTTTACCCTCTTGTCACTGAACTAAGGTTGTCTTTTTCTTGCTTTATTATTATTAGGCATCTTTGAACGTTTCAAGCCATAGGACATTGAGACTTTTTATTGTGTATCTAAAATACAAAACATTGAGACAGTGCATGTTTATTTTGACATAGAAAGAACAGGAAAGAAAAAAGGCCACTTTTGTTTTCTCTCTCTTAGGTTTAGAAGATAGAATGTTTAATATTTGAACAATCTGAGCTATGTACCTTCCAGAAGAGGCCATTGTTTTTCAATAACCCCATCTTCCAGTTGTTAAACCAAGTGAAACCATCTATACCTAAGTCAGCGTGTGTTATTTTTCTGTTCCACCCATATATTAGTTTACCAGGGCTGATGTAAGAAAACTAAAACCAACAGCATAGCTTAGAACAACATAAATTTTATTATCTCACAATTCTTGAGACCGGAAGTATAAAATAAGGTGTCAAGAGGGCCGTGCTCCCCCTGAGGGTACTAAGGAAGAATCTGTTCCAGGCCTCTCTCCTGGCTTCCTGTTCCTTGGCGTGTGGCAGTATAACTGCAGTCTTCACATGGCACGTGGCATCCCTGCTGTGTGCGTACATGTCTCTCTGACAAAACTTTCCCTTTTGTAAAGACATAGTCATGCTGGATTAGGCTCTACCCTAAGGGCCTCATCTTAACTTTGTCATCTGCGAAGGCCCTCATTCCAAATAAGATCCCATTGGCAGGTACTGGGAATTAGGACTTTAACGCCTTTTTTGAGGGAGCACAGTTCAATCCGTAACAACCCAGTACAGACTTGTTAACCTCATTTATTCCGCAGGATTTATTTAGCAATTAATACGCACAAAACATTACAAAAGGTACAATCCTGATGGGTATTTTCCATTTGCATATACATGAGCTAATGGATCATGAAGGAATCACTACCTTTTAATTCAAACGCTACATTCTGGATTGTGAGTTTGAACCTGTTAGCATTAATACCAGTATAGCTAGGCTTCTTACTGCTCCTGAGTTGTTAACCTTATCTTCTTAATGACTTACCAGCACCACAGATGGCTCTATCCCTGTGTTACAACATAGGATTTCTGTCCCCCAGGTTCTTGCAGGAACCTATGACCTCAATATCTCTGTTGTCTAGTCCTTCTCAGAAGAAACAATAAATATTCATGGAGAACTGGCCACAATAATGTAGTTCATCATTTTAAATCAGTAATTTTTAAACTATGCTTTGTATGTTTGTATACTTGTGTGTGTATTGAGGGTAGGAGGGCTTCATAGATGATCCAGCTGAGCTTTAAGCCTTCTTCTCACTTTCAGCCTGAAAAGCACCATGCTATCCTGTATTACTTACTGGATTTTCTTGTAAACTTTCTCATGTGAACAGAAGATTCCAGGGCAAAAAAAAAACGGAAAACTGCTTTAGCTGTCTCAAATGTATTCTTAGGCCACGTTCATCAGAGAACCTTTTAAAAAATCTTTATTATAATCATGTTTAAATTGAATTGATTTTCGTATTACTCCATGAATGTGCCTTAATAAAATTTGCCTTGTTTTATTTTAGGAATATTGTTGATGACACTGTCTCTATATAACTGTTACTTAGTGGGAAAAACAGACTCAGTTTCTCCTGCTGTACTCTCATAACACACGTCTGACACTAGATGTGTGAGAGGCTTTCTCCACAGATTAAGCTAGTGGTCACCTCTACAGCAGACACTCGCTGGGTATCCTCCAATTCAATTCCGACACTGTCTACCTGGAGATAGAGTCACATCACACACACTCAGGGATCAGTCCCCGTGACTGTCCCCTCTTATGCCAGTTGTAAGCCCCGGCTTATTTTGCCTGTGCTTCTGAATGACTGGCTATAAATTGAGGTTCCCATGGCCCCCTCCTTGGATTTGATTAGTTTGCTAGAGTAGCTCACAAAACTCAGGGAAACACTTCCTTACTTTATTATAAAGAATATTACAAGGATACAAATGAAAAGATGAAAAGGGCAAGGCATATGGGAAAGAACATGGGGCTTCCATGCTATCTCCAGGCATGCAGCCCTCCAGGAGCCCCCACGTGCTCAGCTCTCTGGAAGCTCCCAAATTCTGCTTCTTTTGGGTTTTTATAGAAGCTCTATTACGTAGGCATATTGATTAAAACATTGGCCCTTGGCGATCAGCCTAACCTCAGTCCCTCTTCCTTCCCTGGATATTGGGAGATGAGGCTGAAGGTCCCAACTCTGTAATCAAGCCTTGGTCTTTCCGGTGACCAGTCCCCATTGTGAAGCCACCTAGTGGCCACCAGCTACCTAGTCAACTTATTAGCATACAAAGAGACACTGTAGAGATTCCAAGGATTTTAGGAGTTGTAATGCCAAGAAACAGGGATGAAAACCAAACATTTATTTCACAATATCATAGTCTCCCTTTTAGAAACACACAGGAGACATGTTTTTCTGGCCTCAATTCTGTGATTATGGGATTGCAGCAAGAGTTGTATTATCTTTCAATTGTGCTTTTTAAAAAATAAATGCTTCCTTTATGATACTCAGGACTAATTGGTACTTTCTGTTAAGGCCGTAGTCTCTTTAACTGTTGCTTCACTGCCTCTCTTGAGAATGAGAGGACTCGCCCAGTGGATTCCCATGTGGTACCTCAGCAGAATTATTATTTTTTCCATATTTCCAGTTGTGTACATAAATTACAAGGAACAATAAGTTTGTTTGGTGATCCTTTGCTTTATTTAATTAGACTTGTTTTAACTCCGTATCTTTCTGGCTTCCCTATTTCTACCAGTAGTCGGGTGTGAATTGTAATTATGGCAGATGGTAAGATGAATGAGAAAGGAATAACAGTAAATATTAAGATGCCGTTTAAAATGTGCACCACTCTTCTAAACTTTTAATCAAATTCATTTAGTCATTTTTTAAAACTCTGTGAAATAAGTATTGTTATAGTCTCCGTTATTAAAAAAAAAAAAAAGAAAAACTGAGGCACAGGGAGATTAAGTATCTGGTCTGAGGCAGCAAAGCTAGTAAGAAGCAGAAGTAGGATTGGACCCAGGCAGTCAGCCAGCTCTGACATTTCCCTTTTTAAATCACTATATGATATTCTTCATTTCAGTAAGCATTTTCCCTATTTCTATGCTGCTGTAACCCAGTGAAATTTGTAATTGTGGACAAGATCTGAGTATATTATTTATCTGTATATTTTCTTACCGCTTTTCGGTAGCAAATGGAAGACACGTTCAAGGCACGAGAAATTGCCAAAGCAGAGTATTGAGTCTGACTTTCATCAGTAGGACAAACAAATTTTTTCTGCATTCACATGTCAGTTATGCCTTCTGCGTATAAATACCACGTTTGTATTTTCAATACCCTCAGAGATAGATATTGTACAAAGAAAAAGTTAACATCATCCAAATTATTGATCTCTTTTTGTAAGTTTTTTGGAAATAATTATCTCTGTATTTTAATAGGTAATAAAAATCAGAAACATGTTCTGAGACCTGAATCCCTTGAAGGGACAGACGAAGAGGATCCCGTTACAGCCTTGGAGTGGGACCCACTGTCTACCGACTATCTTCTAGTGGTTAATTTGCATTCCGGAATTCGCCTCGTAGATTCTGAATCGCTTTCTTGCATAACCACATTTAATCTTCCCAGTGCAGCAGCTTCTGTGCAGTGCTTAGCCTGGGTTCCCAGTGCTCCGGGGATGTTTGTAACTGGAGGTAAGCTAATGCCCGTCCCACAGAGTTTTAAATAGGTGTGTGTATTCTTTCACTGAATTTAGGAAATTGTCCTTTATAGGTTGATTTTGTGGAAAATTTATTAATAGCTCAATTATTATCCTTCATTGTAAATTGCTAGTATACTTTTATTTATATTGTGTGTCATTGATGATAAATAAAATGAAATGAGAAATAAAAATGAAACTTAAGGTTCACTCTGCCAGGTTTCTGGAAATACCTTGGAATATATTATGTATGTGCACACATGTGAGCATGTCTGTGTATGTGCAAAAGACAAAGACAGTTCAATTTCAGGCATAGTAGGATGACAGTGAAGGTGCCGACCAGAAAAACAATGACCTGATGAGAGCTTTATTAGCCTCACTGTCTTAGTCCATTTTGTGTTGCTATAACTGAATGCCACAGAATATTCTGCTGTAACAGAACACCACAAGCTGAGTAATCTATAAACCACCAAAGGTTTATAGTAATCTAAACTATAAGCTAGATTAGTTTAAGGCTAAGCTAAGGAGGCTGGGGTGCCCAAGAGCATGACACAGGCATCTGGGGAGGAACCTCGTGCTGCTGAAAGCAAGAGAGGGCAAGAGCATGAAAGCAAGAGGAGAACTAGCTCGCTTTTATAACAAAGCCACTCTCACAATAAATAACCCACTCCTACACTGTCTATAGTAATCCATTCATAAAAGTAGAGCCCACATGACCTAATTTCCTCAGATTAGACCCTATCTCCTAACAATGTTGCATTGGGGATTAAGTTTATAACACAAGAATTTGTGGGAGGCATTCAGACTCTAGCACTCACTGATCCATGGGTTGAACGGATACTCCTTCATGGTTTCCTAGTCATGAGAGAATTAGCAAAGCTAAGTAGTGATAGGGGATGGGAAGATGGGGGAATTGAGGAATAATAATTAGAAACTAAATGACTCTCTGCTTTTACCATTTAATTGTGTTCAGAGAGAGAGACCTCTGGAAAAACAGAGAATGTTCAGCTACCGTATAAATACTTCCCATATTTGCTTAATGTAAAATAATAGACAAAGACTCTTTATCGTCTCAAAATTTTAAATTCTTGACTTCTTTAACACTTAACATAATACTGATGCCACCCTGTATCTTTGGGTTCTGCATCCGTGAATTGAACCAACTGTGAATGATAAATGTTAGGGGAAAAAATTCCACAAAATTTCAAGAAGCAAAACCTGACTTTGCAGTGTGACAAGTACTACATTGAATCCATGTGAATCATGTGATGTGTAGGCATTGGATTAGGTATAGCAAGCGATATGGCTTGACTGTGTCTCCACCAAAGATCTTATCTTGAATTGTCATTGCCATAATCCCCAACTGTCAAGGCCTGACCCAGGTGGAGCTAATTGGATCATGGGGGCCACAATTTCCCCTATAATGTTCTCGTGATAATGAGTGAGTCTCACGAGATCTGATGGTTTTATAAGTGTCTGGCATTTCTCCTGTTTGCTCTCACTCCATTCCACTGCCCTGTGAAGAAGGTGCCTGCTTCTCCTTTGCCTTCCACCATGATTGTAAGTTTCCTGAGGCCTCCCCAGCCATGCAGAACTGTGAGTCAATTAAACCTCTTTTCTTTATATATTACCCAGTCTTGGGTATTTCTTTATAGCAATGTGAGAACAGACTAATACAGTAAATAATCTGGAAATGATGTAAAGTATACGAGAAAACGTGCATAGGTTATATGCAAATATTATGCCACTTTATGTAAGAGACTTGAGCATTCATGGATTTTGTTATCCGTGGGAGGTCCTGGAACCAATCTCCCATGGATAACAAGGGGCAACTGTACATGAAAGTAGATGGAGTCTTAATTTATGTATCTTAATTGCCTTTAACTTTTCAGGATATAATTAATAATAGGATGGAATTTTTTTTTTTTTAAGACAGTGTATTGTTCTGTCACGCAGGCTGGAGTGCAGTGGTACAATCTTGGCTCGCTGCAGCCTCCACCTCTGGGTTCAAGTGATTCCCCTGCTTCAGCCTCCCAAGTAGCTGAGATTGCACTGTGGCACATGCCACCACACCTGGCTAATTTTTCTACTTTTAGTAGAGACGGAGTTTTACCATGTTGGCCAGGCTGGTCTCAAACTCCTAACCTCAAGTGATCCACCCGCCTCAGCCTCCCAAAGTGCTGGGGTTACAGGCATGAACCATCATGCCCAGCCCAATAGGCATAGAAATTTTTAATGTCTATTATTACTATTACTGAAATATCCCTCACATATAAAATGCACCATTTTTAAAGCATGCGGTTCAGTGGTTTCTAGTATATTCACAAAGCTGTGCAATTATTACCACCGTCTAATTAAAAAACATGTCATTATTCCCCCAGCAACCCTGTACTCATCAGCAGTTACTCTCCATTACTGCCTCGCCAAAGTCCCTGATACACACATGTGCAAACATAAACTGCTCATTACTTTCTGTCTCTGTGGCCTTGCTTCTTTTGGACATTTCATATAAATGGAACCATTCAATCTGTTGCCTTTTGATTCTGGCTTCTTTCACTTAACGTAAAGTATTCAAGATTCATCCATGTTATAGCATGTATCAGTACTTCATTCCTTTTTATGGCTGAATAATATGTCATTATGTGGATATGGCAGGTTTTGTTTATCCATTCATCTGTTGATAGACATATATATTGTTTCCACCTTTTTGCTGTTATAGATAATGATGCTATGAACATGTGTGTACAAGTTTTAATGTGGACTTTTGCTTATTATTCTGTTGAGTGTTTGTCAAGGAGAGGAATTGCTGAGTCATATAGTAATTCTATATTTAATCATTTGTGGAACTGCCAGACTCTTCTCCAAAGCAGTAATTAAGGTGGGAATTTTGGAAGAAAGGAGACTGTCTGATTGGTCTTCAGGTATATCTGACAGTCCTTAATGGCTGAAAGTGGACAGTGGAGCAGTTTATAAACATATCAAAGGTAGAAGGATTGATTATTTAAGGTTAGAAATTGAGGGTTTTCTGTGGCTGGCTATTTCCTAGAACAAGTGTGTGTCAATAGGGTCTTTTTTTGTGGTTATTATAATGATCTTTATTGGAGGAAGCTGCCAAGACAGGCAGTTTCTAACCCTATAAAAGGTTTTGGAGCAAAAAAGTAGTGAAACATGCCAAAAATTTAAAGATTAAATAGTATTTCAGCTATTTGGTTGTACTACTGTATGGTATTGTTATTCAAAGGATGTCAATAATTAGTCCTAAAATATTTCCAGTTGAAATTTTGTTATGCTTTTATGTCTAGGCATTTTAGTTTCATACAAAATTTGTTAAAATATGCTTTTTCCCTGATCTGACTAGATTCTCAAGTGGGTGTTTTACGCATTTGGAATGTTTCAAGAACAACACCTATTGATAACCTTAAATTAAAGAAAACAGGATTTCACTGCTTACATGTACTTAATTCTCCTCCAAGAAAAAAGTGTAAGTAAAAATGTTATCAAAATTTTAATTTTTAAAAAATATTGTATTTTCTATCAAATAAAATGATATAGTGATATATCAAATACTATATGCCACTGAAAAGCAATTTTTTAAAAAAGGCTTTGATAATATATGTGCTCAAGGAACCATCAAAGCTACACAAGATCTAATATTACTAAATTGAAAATATTTAGAGTCAAGTTACATTTTTTAATGCTACTAAATAAGAATATTTAGATAATTTCAGATTACATGGAAAAGATGAATCAATGATATTGATGAAAATAAGTTAGAAATATTAAGAGTGATAGGATTAAATAGATTATCTGAACTGAATTTATGTTTTAAACATGGCCCGTTTAAAATCTGTACAGTTTATAACAAAAACAACCTAAATATTCAAATTATAGCATCTAGTATACATATTACATGTTTGAATACCAGTTGTCACTGGATTAGTAGTTAGTATTATGGATCTTCTGTATCTTCTTTATTTCTGTTTATATTTTCTGTATCATTCATTGCCTCTGTAATTAAGAAAAAATATAATGCACTTAATTTATAAAAAGAAAACAGCTGGAAATTTGGGGGAGGTTTAGAATTAGAACTTTTTTCAAATATCAGGGAAAAGTAATAGACTTCCAGTTACGTCTGTCACCATTGCTCTGTGTGGTTGGTAACATTCCCGTTTTGTATAATATACCATAAAAAATATGGGGTAGGGAGTTCAGTGATGAAAAATTTACAGTGATTGTTTCCTTCTGACTCTATCTTTATAGTATACTAAGTAATTAACAATGGCTATTCAAAGTAATGTTATTTTGGTGTCTAATTGGTAGGCAATGGCAAGCAGTAGAAAATCTCTGTATTTGAACCTATACCTCTTGTACAAAATTGTGAAGTACCTAATAAATCTAGAGCCTGGAAGCTAAGAGAGTCTAGAAATATTAGGACTAGAGAAGTAATATGCTGGATGCTGGCTCACTGTTTAGGGATCTTGCAATTTTTCTGTCATTGTTAGTTCCTTTGTTTAGAAACTTTGAACTGCCATGTCATGGAATGTCTGATATACCAGATTCTTTTCTTTCACGTTTTTTCCTTACTACAAAAGTAGCCCATGTCCATTAGACAAAGTCAGAAAATATGAAGAATAACATACCAGTCTTGTCATTTTCGAGCAATTCTTTTCGGATTACCTCTTGTTTGACTTCTAGGTTTTTCCCTCAATTTTTCAATATAACAGAAAGTATGGAAAAAGAACAATTGTGAAAATGAAATTTTAAAAAGTAAACATACTGAATTCTGAAAAGCATGATTTACAAATAGATTGGTGCATAAAAGTTGTCAACCCACCTATAATGTCAATTAATTAAAGTGTTAGAAAAACCAATGATGGATTATATTAATTTTTAACCAAAATATCAACAAAATTTAGTGAACCAAATTCCTTGCTACCAAATGCCTCTTTCGTCATTTGTGGTTCATTCTAGTTTAGACTTTCTTTGATTCTAAGATTCTGAGAAATGAATGTTATCCAGAATAAATGAAGTAAGAAAAATTGTATTGTATTTTAATTTTTAAAATCCTGAGAAATATTTTCCATATTCCAGTGTATAATTTAATAGTAGATTGGTCTCATAATTTACTGTAGGGTCATTATTTTGGATTATGTTTATGAGAAAATATTTCCATTCACATTCTAAGGACAAGCTTTTTGGAAGAAGACAAAATATGGGATAAATAATATATAAAAATAAACACAGTGATACTTATGTAATTGAAAGTAGGAGAAATCCAAGTCTATGAACAGTAAAAAGAAAAAACAAAACAAAAAAAACACCTAGGAAGAAGAAAGAAAATTGAGATGCCAATGCAGGTCAGATAGTGTTGTGATTCTTATTTTGTGCTAAATTAAAATGAACTATCTATAATCTCAAAAAATTATTTTCTCTGGCTTGGAAATTATTGGCAGAGAGTTACTTGTTTTAAAAGAAAAAATTATATGCATATATGTTTGTGTGTGTGGAAGGAGGGAATAAGTTATTATGGCAGGATTTTGAAAGAAGTTTATAATTCAGAAACAATCATGCTGCGCTTTAATTTATGGGGTGATAAGAAACCACATATTCACAACAGATTGTGATCCCTCAACACGCTAATTTTCATCTCTTGGCTCCATCTGTACTTTAAAATAATATCCAATTTTGTGTTGTATTTTTTGGCAATCCCAAAGAAGTGCTCATGTGGTGGAAAATATGATCATTGCCTAAAGGGTTTACTGGTACAGATTCTGGAATTTTTTTTTTTTTAATGAAGAATCTTTCTAAATTAAGTTCTGTGGTTTTATTCCATAAGAATGTTTTCTTTCCTTCTATTTTAGTTTCAGTCCAATCTCCAACCAAAAACCATTATACATCCTCAACAAGTGAAGCAGTTCCACCCCCAACTTTGACACAGAATCAAGCGTTTTCTCTTCCTCCTGGTCATGCAGTGTGTTGTTTCTTGGATGGTGGAGTTGGACTTTATGATATGGGAGCTAAGAAGTGGGATTTTCTTAGAGACTTGGTATGTATTTAGTCATTCCTTTATTATACATAACACTTTTTTGTGTAAACCCATGATCTTTACTTTTACCTGTATCTTAATATTATTTGAAATTATTTTTGTAAGTAATAATATAATAGAAATTTATTGTAGCTGGTTGAAACATTTTAGAAAATGCATAGAATGATGATAAAACTACTAAAATAATTTTTAACCACTATACTTTTAAAATCTTAATGTCTACTTATATTTTATGTACAATGGAAAATTACATAGCTGTAGTATATTTTGGAAGCAAAACGAGAATAGAATGTCCTTTCAAGAGAAAAGACAAGTTGATCTCTGCCAGTTACTCAAAGCCTTATTGTTCCCATTCGTTAATTGAGTAAGGTTGGATTATGTTTTCTAAGATTTGTTTCTATTGTTGAATCGTTATGATACTTAAGTGATTCCATGAATTCTGTTTTTCTGATAATTAAGCCCCTATATAAGATAAAATACAACCTTCTCGAGATCCCACATTTTTGTCTGGTTGTGTTCGGTGGTACAGCCCCACTACGTAATATAGTATCTGCCACACAGCAAGACTATTAAATTTTGTTGAATGAATGAATGAAGACATGCAATAATACATATTGTGTTGTAATTAATATTTGTCAAAAACCACCGTCTTTAATTTTCCCTACTTTAGAGTTTCTAAAAATGCCCCTGTCTTTTTCCACTGGTTTGAATTAGACTAATCTGGACATTTAAGAAACTTTTAAATGCTAATTATTTTCTTTTGATCTTAGAAAAAGAATCTAGAACTGTAATTGTCCTTATAACTGAAGGGAGAGAAAGAATCAGTAATATTGTATCTTTTCAAGACTTCTCATTTAATTTTATCCTCAAATGAAAAATTGATTTATAGCAAAAATATTTTTAGAATAATCTGTAGCTTAATTATTTTTAAATTTTCATTTTGTAGATATTCATTTGAGGATGATATAATTTTCTTTTCACTTTAACTTTTCTTTTTATATAAACTGTTTCCTAGTGTGGTAAACTTTTTGTGTACTTCAAATTACCGTTTATTTTCAAAAAAATTTATGAAAGGGAAGGGAGAGAAACGTAATACACTTAAATCTATAAAAAGTTATATAAGCAGAAGAGAAGTCATGCAATCTAAATTCAATAAATTTTCTATGACACTTCATATTAAAGTATATTTTACTTAAAATCTGTTAATTTATAATTCTAATAAATGCTGAATACTAAAGCTGCTTGATTATAAATTATCTCAGTTGCTTTTCTGACTTTAAATTGTATGCCAGTCAGGAGGCAGTCATTTTTTCCTTATAGTTTCAATTTTCTTAATATAGACCCAAATTTGAAATTTCTCAAAGTGTTACCAGAAGAAACAGCTCTGAACTACTGTATGTATAAAGCATCTCTAAAGATTCCAGATTACATAGGATGAGAAATATATTATTAATATTTTTTAAAATCTTACATAATTTTAAAAATCTTATTATTAAACATTCCAAAAGGTGTACTTCCATGTGAATATTTGCTTCATTAAAATTAAGAAAAATACCACAACATTTTCCTCTTCTTACCCACCTTCCTGTTGGTAAGAAGAAAACACGGAAGAAACATTTACAATTTCGTTCTTGCTATGTGAATTTTCATATTTCAAAAAATAAAAATTTAAGGCTTAGCAGTGAAATAACATTTAAAACTGCATGTAAGTCCCTGCCTTGATTATGTTCCTAACATTGGAAATGACCACGTGAAACAGCTGCAGCCAGGTGAACCAGTGACTCTAACAACATTTTTCCTTCTTGCTAACCCTTGAGATTTTTCTTTCCTTTACCTCCACCTAAAGGAGAAACTTTACAGTACTTTTGTAGTTTCGTAACGGTTGTGATTTGTGGTATTAATGGAAGTACAGAGTTTTAAGAACTTTCTTCTCTACCCTTATTCTATTAGTTGAGGACTAGAAAACCCTGTCTTTGTACTTCAACCCCGTCTCTAGATCTCAAATGTTAGTTTCGTTTGCTTAAAGAAGAAATTTCTATTCCCATTCCCCAGCATTAGAATAGTTATAATTCCGGCTATTTATGTTGGTCTCTTAATGGATTTTCCCAAAGGCCGACAGTAGTTAAGCACTACTTTACTGGTATATGTTTACATGCATCTGCATATACCACTTTATAGTCTTGTGGGTGTTTGGGATCCAAATCATTGTGTAATGGGAACAAGTATTCAGATTCCAAAGAATAGACTTAGAAAATTTTGGGACAAGGCTCATTAAAAATTGGGCTTATGCCTGATTCTTTTGTTTCTGCTAAAATTATGAGGTGCTTTTGGAGCATTCGTATAAAAAAGGAATATTTGCACTAAATGACTTTTAGTTTGAGTTTCGTCTTGGTCTTCTATTATAGTGCCAGAGGACATATGGTAACTATTAAGTTAATTGCTTTATAGATTTCTAGCATAGCATTCTGTAAGTTTAATAAAAATAGAAAATACCTTTTGCACTGAATTGAAATTGAAAAGTGAGACTTCTGAACATCTTTGAGTTTAGTTGCTGATTTGAGGAACCATGGTTGACTAAAATCTAGGTCTGTACAAAATAATACAGTCATGGCACAGAGAAAATTCAGTCACCATAGTGATTCCAATTTTCTGTTTTTCTTGCCTATATATTTTTGCATTAATATTTGGAAAGCCATACTACATGTGTCGATTTGGGTATACATTGTGGTTCGTCTATTAGTAATGTGAAGTTTTCTCAATAATTATGACTCTTTATGCCGTATTCCTAGGGACATGTGGAAACTATCTTTGACTGCAAATTCAAGCCTGATGATCCGAATCTTTTAGCAACAGCTTCCTTTGATGGCACCATAAAAGTCTGGGATATACATACATTAACAGCAGTGGACACATCCCCGGGGAATGAAGGTGTTATTTATTCCCTTTCTTGGGCTCCAGGTAAGAGATATTTTATTGAAATTGGGAGTGCAATGAAATGGCTTTTTAAAGTTTTATATTCATCTGAGTTACTTTCTTCCTCTTGATCTCTTCTTGTTCTAAATGAATGTAGAGCAAATGAGTGTGAACATATTTGTTGATTCTCTTTTTGCGAGGTTTAAGAAGAGTCTATCTTCAGAGGCACTTTGAGTCCTGGTTTCCTCTATATAACAAGTCATACAGAAAAACCACAGTAAATCAGGATTATCTTCACCCATCTAATATTAGTTGTATTTCTATGGCTACGCCTTTAAAAGTATAATACAATTTACATGATAGAAGTTTTCTGGAAAACTTTAATGTAAATCCTGTTTATGGTTATATATCAAGTAAGTTCACTTGTAACTGTGTAATTCTATGTTAAGTTCACCTTTGAAATACTGAAGAACTTGTATGCCATAATAAGATCTTATCTCTGATCTTAGATGCCACCTTCTACCTTGCTGTACATACAAAGGAGAGATGTCCTATGAAACCTCTGACATTGTCTCCCAAAACATTATTTTCCCATAACAAATGATTTCACACACTTAAATAAATTTTTCACTTTTAAAGTATATATAATGGTTTACTTATTTGGCCTAATAGTAATATATTAATTCAGTAACTATATGCAATGTGAATATAGCTCATCCTTATTTTTAAAATTATTTCTTCATACGCAGGGATTCTTAACTTTGAATATGTGGGCCTCCAGGGGTTTTATATTTCATCAGAGAGTTTGGGAATCTCTTAGAAATTTATGAATAATTTTTAGTGTATGTGTATATATGCCTATATCTGTCAAAGAGTATCATAGTACTCAGATTTTCAGAGTTTCATGATACAAAAAAGGTTAAGGACCACTGCTTTGTGTAGCCTTCATCTCCTACAATGAGGAGAGTTATAAAAAAAGGTTTTACTTACAACTCTTAATGACAATGTTTGTCCTTTAAGCAGAACATAACTGAGCCTGTTATCTTGATTATTGCAGTATGCACCTCCACAGTGGGTTACCTTAGCTAGCAATATAGGAATTGCACCAGCCAGTGCAGTCACCTTGCACTAGAGCTCTTATTAGCTGAATACTCTTCATCCTACAGAAGTATTTATCTGAAACATAAAACATAAATAAAACTTGTGACTGTAAAAACTATTGTTTCAAATCATAACACAGAAGACCTAATCTGACTTATAGCATTCTTTCGCTCTCTACATTGAGAATTTGCAACAAGAAAGTAAAAATGTTAGAAAATGGAAATTCTGTCATTTTCTGTTATGTGATTACTGGTGAATCATGACTTTGAGGTAAGTGGGGATGATATTTAAAGGATACACAAGGGTTGACAAGGATGGAAATAGAGTAGGATATAGATAGTTACATAATTTCCTCTGTATCTTAGTGTAGATAGAAGACGAAAAGAAAACAAAAGCAAATAAATTTTGAAACATATCCCCAATAATTTAAGAACCCCAAAAGGAGAGCAGAATAAAAATGTTAGAAATATGATGAGAACATTTTAGTGTGTATAATCGTTTATCAGAAAGTAGTTTCTCCATATTTTTATTCCTAGATAGCAGATGACAGCTGCTCCTTTCTTCTGATGGAGAAAACCTTTTCTTTCACTGTCTTGCAAAAGGCACTTATTTAAGTCCTTGACCATTCACTTAGCAGTAGTTTTATTCTCACAAATATTTTTTATTTCTTAAACACAGAAAGCATTGTTTATGTTTTTATGGAGAAACTGTATTTTTCATGTGATCTGTTTGTAGAAATACTTTCATAACCATTAAAATACTACTAATCATGGAAATATGAATACAGACTGAATATATGACAATATTGAGGAATTACTGTTAATCTCCATGAGAGTCTGGTCTTGGTCAATAAAGAAGTCCCTGTCTTTTAGACATGCGTACTGAAGTTTTTAAGAATGAAATAATATGATATCAGAGATTTACTCCAAAGAACTTCAGCAGATGCTATAGACAGAACAAGATTGGCCATATTTTGATAATTGTTGAAGCTGTATAATGGATACATTAATTGTATTATTTTATCTGTATTTTATGCATTTAATAATTTCCAAAAAAATTAAAGAATTAATTTGCAAATCTCAATTCTTACATTTTCACAAGTTATGTTTTTTAAAAAGAATTACATTTGTGGGAAACATTTAGTATAATGTCTAACAAATTGTTTCCTAAGGTGGTTTAAATTGTATTGCTGGGGGAACTTCCCGAAATGGTGCTTTTATTTGGAATGTTCAAAAGGGCAAAATTATACAACGATTTAATGAGGTAAGATTTATTTATTGCTACTGAATAATATAATGTTTTATACCATTTTGTATTTTGTAAATATTTTTATTTCGTAATATAATAACACTTAATAATCAGGTGGTATGTATGATCTCTCAATTAGAAGAAAATCCTAAAGGATGCTCACATACTAAAATGAATTCTGAAAATTGTAGCTGAGTCACCTAAAGTTGCATTAGAGAGTCAGAGGAATTTGGGGTCATCCTCCACAAAATCTAGGCAAATACTAAATAATAGGAAGAAGACTAAACTCAGAGCAAGTCGCAAATTATAGTCCTGGTTCTGTTATTAATTAGCTCTTGACATAAGGGGAATCATTTTATTGCCCTAAACCTGTTTCTTCACCTAAAAAATGATGAAGGTGGATTATATAGTTTCTTAGATTTCCTTCCAGTTTTCAAATTCTGTTCTTCCATGAAGAGCCTTAAAACCTGCTCTCTTATATTTGTAGCATCACAGATTTTATTTCTCCTTTGGCTTGGAGTTATATTGTCATCCTATATTTTACTGAGTTCCATTGATATTTGAAAAACACATGTAATCTGATTACAAAATATTAGGTGTGAATCGGGAAAATGATCTAAGATTGTCTTGAAATTTCGTTTATTTTAGGTGGTTACTGTTGAAGCTTATTAAATATATAATTTCTTTGAAAATTGCTTCTATATTTGGAGTTTTAAAAACATCTATACAAAGAGTATTATCCCTTTGAAGATGCCCCTTAATAGTCTTGCTTTCCCACTACTTGTAGTAGTGCAGCAAATGCAGAGTTTTTAGGAAAACTTTATGGACCACTGTGAGCAATTTTGCACTCAAAAAAGGAAACTTTGACAAAGGATTCTAAAACTTACATCCTTCCCTTTCTCTACATACAACACAATACCCTTTCAGTTTAGCAATGCCCCAACCTGCCATCTTCCCTCCCATCACCAAAACAACAATTTATCCCATAATAAATAGTGGATTATAAGAAGAGATGAGCCTAAAAATGAAACTTACAGCCTAGATTCAAAAATTGTGTATCTTTACTTATTAGATTTGTTGATTTTTTCTTATGGCATCTTGGCAACTTGGAATCTCACATATCTGCCCAGTAATACATAAACACTTCCAGCCTGATTCTGGAAACCTAGCATTTAGTATCAAGGACATGTCTTTTATTTCTTTATGTCTTTCCCAGCATTCACTAGCATAGTTAAGACCACTATTGAAATTGCTTAAATCCTATGTCATGAATAAGGGAAAAATTTACAATGCCAGCTTTAATTAACTAAGCTACACGTGTTCCACGAAAAGAATTACGGGATAGTAGAGAGTCATAAATGCAATTTTCATGGGAATAAATGAAGCTGACAGAAGGCCTCCACCTCATAAAATGAATGAATAAAGGGACTAGTCCCATTTTTAAATCTGCCTGCATAAACCTACCCTCCTTGATCCCCAAAGAGGCACAACCAGCGAACTGGAGATTGCTTTAAGTTAAAGCTATATTTACACAGCAACCTTAAGATACAAGATAAAAAGTCACCTTAGTTTCCCCTTAATGGAAGCCACAATTTAAGTACTATATAAAGTAGAAATGTTTTAATTAAAATTTAGAAATGGGTGATTACAACTTTTATTTACTGATCACACAGTTGATGAACGACACTCTCGTGTATAATATATTCCTTCTAGTTTTAAAAATTCTTATAATTCCAGCTATAACTATATCCCCTGGCCCTTCCTCAGTCCTAGAAAGCAGAAAATCAAGCAAATATAAAGTGATTTATTATAGGAATAATGTTAAATCTATTCTGATTTCTTTATAAAATGGAACAACTTTGGAACTTAAAGAAACAACCAATAATAACTGCTTACAACATTTCTTATACTGAGGTTGAAGTAGCACTGTGTTTGGAAGCAGACAGATAACTGTTTTCATCACCATACTGGTATTCATGGGAAAAAGCATTAAGTAGAGCTTAAATCTACAGATCACTTAAGAAGGATATTTTGACTCTTTACCTTGTAGCCAACAGAAGGAAATGGAGCCACCTGATTTATGTCTTAAAACAGCAGATTGATATCTTAAAACTTTTAAATTGTGACAGCTTTAGACATTTTTAAAGTATATGTTCATGTTTCTGCTCTTGACAGTAATGCCTCTGTTAGTGTCATCTAAAGCACATTCCTAATAGAAAAGTAATACTTAGAAGAAGTAAATATATAAGAGAAAAAAAGGGGTGAATTATTTCTTATTGATAGGTATTTTACATTTTTTGAAGCATGGAACAAATGGAATATTCTGTATTGCCTGGAGTCATAAAGATTCTAAAAGAATAGCAACCTGCAGCAGTGATGGTTTCTGGTAAGTACTATGTATGATACATGATAGGAAATTACACTGTTCCCATTTGATCATTCCAATTGTTTATCAGTGATATTTCATTTGTACAGCTCTGCCAACTCTCAGAAGCATTATTTTTAAGCCCATATAGGCACATATTATATTACTATAATGTATCATCAATAAATAACAACGCAAAGGTATTTAAAATGTGTTTAATGAGCCATTCATTGCTTTCTCAATGAAAATACTACTTGAATTGTTATGAAAATACTCATTTTTTTGCCTCAAAGAAACTTTAAGGACTTTTCACATAGTCTTAGTAATTATCATCACATCACATCACAAAATTTGTTTAATAAGCCATTCATTGCATTCTCAGTGAAAATACTACTTGAATTGTTATGAAAATACTCATTTATTTGCCTCAAATAAACTTTAAGGACTTTTCACTTAGTAATTATCACGATGAGGTCACAGTAGTATCAGCAGATATAAAGTGCTGTAGAAACTTGTTTACAGTTTTGTAGATGCTGTTATTTATAAAGGGATAAAAAGCCTTTGCAAGGAGAAATAAGGTCATGCATGTGGGAAATGTCTTTTGTTAGGAAATAACTTCACTGACCCTGTGTTTTAGAAGTATGTGCTTTCTTAAGTTCCAGAAATAAGTAAGTTTCCAAATAAAAGTATGTAAGCAAAAAATGGCCGGTTTAAAAAACTTTTTAAAATCAGATGCTCCTTCCCTGTAGCTATCTATGGGTAAAGTCATCTTTGATAGGTGGATACGTGGTATAGACACTCATGGTTCTTGAGAATACAGAAGTTGTTAGGTTTTGCTAAATCCATTCCAGTCTTCTCTTCCTTACTTTTTAATTTCAGTAGAAAAGACAGTAGTTACAGAAACCAAAGATCCTTACTGGAAAGTTAAAATTTTCAGAAACAACAATATTAGTGATTTTTTTTTCCTTGAAAGAAACTATGTGCTAATTGATAGATACCAAAATACAAAAGACGTGAGTTTTTTGATTAAGTGATACAAAATTAGTTTGACCATGTATTTCAGGGCATTATTTGTTTGACAGATACCACATTCAATGACTAAACACCTGTAAGCATAAGTCACCATCACTCCCCAGTAACCTCAAAAGTGTTGGTGGGCCTAATAACATTTAAGACAGTCTTTTCCATACACTTCTAAAACTTCATAACACATTAATTAGTACATGCTTTTTTCCTAGTGGAATCAATAGCTTTTGCATTGTGGTAATAATAGAGCAGGGTAGTAGAGCTTTTATTTTTGCAGTTAAATTACCTAGGATCCTTTTCTGATAGCAGAGGGTAGGGAATCATCTCTGAATTGTAGTTATATTACTGAGAGTATGTAATGAAAAGTTATAACTTAATGTCTTGGTCTTGGTGCAATGGTACATAAAACCAGCTTTATAAATAGTTGTTTTAAATACTATAAATTTTGAACTACCTCATTTTGAAGCTAAAAATCTAACATATATGTTAGTTATATCATTATGTTTTAAAATGTGTTAGACTATGTTTTCCTCAATTTAAAAAAATTCTGTAAGAACAAGGGTGTTTGTTGTTTTTCCATTGCTCAGGCTGGAGTGCAGTGGCGCAATCCCAGCTCACTGCAGCCTTCACCTCCTGGGTTCAAGTGATTCTCCTGCCTCAGCCTCCTGGAAGCTGAGACCACAGGTGTGCACCACCACACCTGGCCACCGTTTTTGTATTTTTTGGTAGAGATGGGGTTTCACCATGTTGGCCAGGCTGGTCTTAAACTCCTGACCTCAAGTGATCCACCTGCCTCGACCACCCAAAGTGCAGGGATTATAGGCATGAGCCACCGTGCCTGGCCAAGAAAATACTTTTTAAATAAAAATTTATTACTTTATATTAATTGTAGGTTACCATAATTAATATTAAGAGATGCAAATATACTCGTAATTGGTAATATTTACACAATACTGTCAAATGTTCCTTGTGCTTGGTAGACAAAATCTCTGTCCTGGAATATTTCTATTTGAAATTTACAATTCTGACTTTGTTTCCTTGAATAATGTATTAGAATGTTGTTTTTCTATTAACACGTTATAATTAATTCTAGTATTATTCGAACAATTGATGGTAAAGTGCTACACAAATATAAACATCCGGCTGCAGTGTTTGGTTGTGATTGGAGCCAAAACAATAAGTAAGTGGTTTTTTCTGAAATAAATAATAACTGCATTTTGGAAACTTTAAATAACCATAAAGTTTAGTGCTATTTCCAAAGGTAATATTTATCACTCTATTTATACAATATCCCCTTTGCCTGGCAAATGAGAAATAGCCTTGTAATTGTTCATTTGTTTTAGTTAGTTTTATTCCATGAAGTTTTTACACGATTTACAAATACTGATTTCTTACTCTCAAAAAACTTTCTAACACATAGGAAAAAAAATAATGCTAACTAATGAAAAATGGAAATGAGTCCATTGCATGTATGGCTTCTGTCATAGAAATGTGGCCCTTTTTTAAATCTCACTGAGGAATCTGCGGTGCCAGTGCTCCGCTGTGACTTTGCATTGTCCCCCACCTGATGCTAATGCCTCTGGTACTGGGTAATTTTCCACGATGTGGAACTTAAGGGCCTGGTTTTGAAAGGTCGATCTTGTTTGACAGCAGAGTATTTATCATGTAAAAATCAGCTTAGATTTAAAATTATGTCCAAGTCAAATCTCCACTAAAATTAGACCTTTAACTCATTGCATTTCTTAGAATATTGTGTTTCAAGCCTCTTTTAATGGGATATAAAATATATCTAAAAATTCAAAGTTATTTAAGATATTGTCAAAAACAATGTGAATTATGTTATTTCATATGAAATGTGGGAAATACAGATTAAGGTACTAAAGCCTAACTATACTTGTGTTCCGAGTCAAATCACACATTTTACAAAATGACAGACCTATGTGTTTCCTCCAGTAAGTGCAGAAGAATGTGTAACACACTGTTTTTTGTGGGGTTTTTTGAGACAGAGTTTCGCTCTTGCTGCCCAGACTGGAGTGCAGTGGCGCGATCTCGGCTCACGGGGCTCACGGCAACCTCCGCCTCTCGGGTTCAAGCAGTTCTCCTGCCTCAGCCTCCTGAATAACTGGGATCTGCAGGCATGCGCCACCACGCCCAGCTAATTTTATATTTTTGGTAGAGACGGAGTTTCTGCATGTTAGTCAGGCTGGGCTCAAATTCCCAACCTCAAGTGATCCACCCGCCTCGGCCTCCCAAAGTGCTGGGATTACAGGCATGAGCCACCACACCCGACCTTACACACTGTTAAGGTTATATGTAAAATAAGCTCACTATCTGCTCATCCTCAGTATTTCCTATCTCAGTGGCCAATATTGCTAACAAGAAAAACTGCTAAAGCCAGAATCCTTAGCCTTTTCTTTTACACATTTTTATGCCTCACTTTCCATTTTCAATCAGCCACCAATGCCTGTAATTTTCTCTGTCTAAGTATTCATCTTGTCCGGGTATGGTGGCTCATACCTCTAATTCAAGCACTTCAGAAACTGAGGCCAGAGCGTCACTGGAGCTCAGGAGTTCAATACCAGGCTGGGCAACATAGTGAGACTTCATCTCTTAAAAAAAAAAAAAAAAGAAAAAATTAGTCAGACTGGTGGGGCACACTCGTAGTCACAGCTCCTCGGGGGGCTGAGGTGGGAGGATGGGTTGAGTCCAGGAGGTCGAGGCTGCAGTAAGCCATGATTGTGCCGCTGCACTGCGGCCTGGGTGATAGAGCCAGACCCTGTTTCAATTTAAAAGAAAAAAATATAAATTTTTCCTATCAACCTGCCACTAAACCAATAACATCTGGGTTTTTTTGAGTCCTGCAGAAACCTTCTAAGTCAATTCTACAGTTTACACCCTTTATCATCACCTCCTCTCTCTCTCCCTCACCTCTCCATGTTGCAGTCAGAATGAACATTTAAGACACAGAGCTGAGCACACCATTCTACTGCTTAAATCTTTCCATACTTTCCCATTAACTGTAGGATAAAATGAAAACTCTTTAGCAAGCACCGCAAGAAGGTCCCTGACTAATCTTTTCCCTATTTTATTAATCTCATTCCCAGGCTTGCTTTCCCTTACTTCTTGCATCCAGCCACACTGGCTTTCAGTTTATTGAACTAGCCATCTGATTTTCGCCCCAAGGCTTTCACTTATATTGGCCGCCTTACCTAGGATTCTTTTTCCCATCCTACACCGCACACCCTACCTGGGTGGGACATAGATAACTGCTACCCATCCTTCAGCTTTCAGCTCAACAACCACAGAAAAGTATTCCTTGACCCCATATGAAATAAGTTTCCCATATAATATGCCTTTGGAGCACTTAATATAGTAAAACTAAATTTTATTTATTGCCTGGTTGCATAACGACTGTCTCACCCTCTGAAATGTAAGCCCTGTGAGATTGCCAACTGTGTTATCTGTGTTAAACAGCATATTCTTAGCGAAGCACTGAGTTGCTGACCCTTACTATGCCTTGAAAAAAGGAGATATTCAATAAATATTTGTTAAATATGCAAATGAACAGAATTACCTTGTATCTGACTAATAGAACAGTTCCACATTCCTATTTCTCTGTTTTATAGAGTTAATAACCCATTTGGCCAGTTGAAATAAAAGTTAGATATTCATATAATATGTTTAGTTATTTAAGAAAGCTTTATTTTCAGATGACACTGGAAGTCCTTTATATTTAACTATTATGCTTACTACCAAGCATACCTAATACATTTCATTTTTAATTTTAAAAACCTTTTAAAATGTTTTAATTGCTGTATTCATATTCCACTTAGCATCTTAGTAGGTAAGTGAACCTTGAACATAACAAAGTTTATTTATAAGATATCTCTGACTGTGTAATTTCGATATCTTTATGTGCATTCTTTAAATGTTTATGATACCATTTCTAAGACTTTATATTTATGTATCTGCACATACATATATAAAAATATACTCATATATACATGTAAATATATATATATGTAAAATATATTTCCCAAGTGTAGAAACTGTCTTGTTTATCAGTGGGCCTTGAGAAGATGTAATCTTATAACCCATATAATGTAATATAAGTCTTATAACCCATGTGACAAAGTCAACAGTTTGAAGTTTTGAAAGGGTTTTGATGACAGTTGAGATCCACACTGTGTAACTGCCTTTCTTTATGTTTAGCACGTGGAGACCGTTTATGTGATGGTTAGAGTAGATGTTCCTCAAGTAGACTATTCTGGCAGGTCCGTGATTTCCACAGGTCTGCCTAGTACTCAGAATTCGTTTCCTAGCAGTATTCCAAGTTTGATCACGAAGGTACAAGCAGTTGCTTAGCTTATTCTCACTATTGTGAGAATGATGAGCAAAGAACATTAAAAGATCATATTCTATTTCCAGGGACTCCATAGTTGTATCAAACAGTTAAAGCATCTTAAAGAAGGGAAGCCATCAAAAAGGAATGGAAAACTGGACTCTGACTCCCTGTCCAATGAGACAACCCTAGTCTGCAGGAAGCTTTTCCAAAAAACTTTCAGTGAGAATATTGCTGTTTATACCCATGCCACAAAAACAATCTAACAAATGGGCTAAGGCGTGTAATAATAATTTGCCCACCAGCAAGTAAGCAAATGTCATCACTCACCATTTGGGATGCTTCTTAACACCTAAATGTTGCAAAATGTAAAGTTTGAGAAAAATTCAGAAAATTATGAGTCTGGTCATCTTGAAAAAGAACTTACAGGAATAGAAATACCATGACCTCTGACCTAAAATAAATAAAATAAAAATTCGACCAATTAAAAGAAAACGCAGAAAGAAACTCTTTCCATACTGGTGCAGTTTCTGTAAATGAGTAGTAGAGTGATTACACATGATTTTTTACATGTGTAAGTTTTTAATCTAACTTCGCTAAGGAAGCAAAAATTCTACTTTTAGAAATTAGAACTATCGTATACCTTTAATTATTAGTTATATATCATATTTATCCTATGTCAATATTCCATTGATGATATTTCAGAGACATGATAGCCACTGGCTGTGAAGACACAAATGTTCGTGTTTATTACGTAGCCACCAGCTCAGATCAACCATTGAAAGTATTTAGTGGGCATACAGCAAAAGTGTTTCATGTTAAATGGTCTCCTCTGAGAGAGGGAATTCTTTGCAGTGGTTCTGATGATGGGTATGTATTTTTGGATTCTAATTTTCTAGTCCTTAAAATCATAAGCTGATATTTTCCTAGAAATGTACGTATTTATAGGATCAAATTATATGTGGAAATATATATATATTTAGACAGAGTCTCCCTCTGTCACCCAGGCTGGAATGCAGTGGCGTGATCTCGACTCACTGCAACCTCCACCTCCCAGGTTTAAGTGATTCTTCTGCCTCAGCCTACCGAGTAGCTGGGAACCACAGATTTAGTATTGAATGATTAAGCATTTTTATTGAATTTTTGGCATAAATCCAAATTTAATAAGAAATAATTATGAGATTTCTCTAGGTAATGACTTGAAATAAGTCAGAATGTTAGGGAAATCAGTTATGCTGCTGTATTCATGACAGAACTCAGATGCTGTGCTTCGGCCTGGAAAGCCTCAGGCACTCATTTGCAGTGGGGCCTGTAAAAGCCTTTCTTAGATTTGACCAAAAAACATGCATTGGGGCTTCAAAGCCTAACTACCTAACATGTCATAAAAGGAAAGACGCCTGTTCTAGTGGCCCCTACAATAGCATTAAATTGTTTTGATACAAGTCCCTTTAATGTATTCTTATTTATGAAAGTATATCAAATGTAAAATATTTAAATGTTAACATATATCAGAAATTAGCAACAAAAAATTTAGATTATAATATACTTTGATATATTGTCATGTACTAGCTTAAGAGGACGAAGAAGAAATGAAACTCTTTTTTTTTGAGACAGAGTTTTGCTCTGTCACCAGGCTGGAGTGCAGTGGTGCGATCTCAGCTCACTGCAACCTCCGCCTCCCGGGTTCAAGCGATTCTCCTGCCTCAGACTTCCTAGTAGCTGGGACTACAGGTGTGCACCACCACACCCAGCTAATTTTTGTATTTTTAGTAGCGATGGGGTTTCACCATGTTGACCAGGATGGTCTTGATCTCTTGACCTCATGATCCGCCCGCCTCAGCCTTCCAAAGTGCTGGGATTACAGACATGAGCCCCTGTGCCTGGCCAAAAGGAAACTTTTTATGTAAAGCAGAAAGGGATATGCCTTAAGAAATAAGAATATATCATTTATCTCCTGTTATGTAGTGCAAAATAGTAATACTTTTGAAGTACTACTATTTTGTTATCTGTTTGACATTTATCTCTGACTAAAAAATTACTGTGAATTGTCTAAGCAAAATTAGCAGTTGGAGGTCTTACACTGATTGTAAGTTAAATTTTAATTTCAGAAACATTTGTACAATCAATAGATACAAGTAATTTCACGAATCCAGTTATATTTAAATTCTTTAACTTGATCTAAGATTTATTCTGCACCGACCAAGCAACTTATATCACTGACAAAAATGTGAAGGAATTATTTGCTGTATTGATTAAAGCATAAATATGAAGCGACATTTCAAATAATACCCATCATCATACATGCTATACTTTTATAATTTAAAAATAATCTTAATATCTTAAATTATTGTATCTGTATTATTAGTCGTATTTTCCACTTTGGTTATATCTGTTTTTGATATTTCATTTTAACAAAGCAATTTTATTCACATAAAAACTGTGAAATAATATATTTGCTACCAGTAATAAATGAAGAGTAAAAGTCAAGAAAGAAAATATGTTTAAATAAGCTAACACTAGCCTAGTTAAATATTCATTTCCATCTACTATGAAGAAAAGTGTGTGAGAGGATGAATTTGTTAATAATTAGCTTGATTTAATTATTCCACATTGTAAGCATATATCAAAATATCACCAAATATATACAGTTATTATTTTTTAAATTAAAATGAAGAGAACCTTTTATCTTGAGACATAAAATGCTTCTAGATAAGCTAATCAATAATTATTACACTCTATTAAGAATATGTTAATACTCTAGATACATTAGAACTTGAATGTTATCACACCCATAATATTCTGTTTTCAGTACCGTTCGCATCTGGGATTATACTGAAGATGCTTGCATCAGTATTCTTAGTGGACACACTGCACCTGTGAGGGGATTATTGTGGAATACTGAGATTCCGTATCTGCTCATATCTGGCAGCTGGGACTATACTATAAAAGTATGGGACACTCGAGAAGGAACTTGTGTGGATACTGTGTATGATCACGGTGCAGATGTATATGGTAAAGTGTCTTTCATTCTTTCATGTATTTGTTATATTGACCTACTAATGGTGCTTATAATTTCTGAGGAATACAGTATTTTTGAAGAAGTTATACAGTGTTTTATTTTACAATAACATTTTTTCACGTTAGAAAATATACATGTTTATTATTATAATACCACAGTATACAGAAGAAAAAGTCAACAGAAATTATCGAAGATGACTGCTGTTAGCACTGTGGTGTCTTTCTCCCCCTCGCCCCGTCTGCACCCATTTCTGTGTACACACAAACACGCACACAATGCACACATATTGCGATGGGCGTATATATATATGTCTGGCTTTTGTTTTTCTTCCTTCCTTTGACATCACTCCAGAGGTAAGTTGTTTAACAGGAAATCAGTAATAGAGTAGATACCACTTATTTAACCATTCTTCTATTCTTGGATGTTTAGTACAGTGTTTTGTTTTTGAATATAATCCCAAGTTGTTTTAATATAATTAACGTAATTATGGAAAATCAGATTACTTACCATTTGCACATCTCTTCACTCTCATTCTTGTTTGTATTTATTCTCATCCTTAAACCTTGATAGGAGTAAATGGGCAGATTAAGAATCCAAAAATGATTTCTTAGAGAAAGTAACCTCAATCTAGATCAGATTCAAATCCATATGCTTAACCACAATGGCCTTTTAGCCAAGATAATGCGAGACTGAGTGTGGGAGAGAATCATATTTGTCAATATTCGAACTGAAAGGTCCCCAGGTCTTCGTCTTTTAACTAGAACGTCATCTGCCCATCCATTAACTCACAGATACTATGTATGCTATTGGTTTTACAGTATACTTGTTGCTGCTTAACCACACGAAATATAATTTTCACATTTTCATACATGACCATTTGCTTTCTGATCATTTTTTTCTCTTTCTTTCTTTCTTTCTTTTTTTTTTTTCTTTTTTTGAGACACGAGTCTCACTCTGGCTCTATTGCCCAGGGTGGTATACAGTGGCGCAAACAGCTCACTTCAACCTTCACCCCCCAGGCTCAAGAGATCCTCCCACCTCAGCCTTCCAAGTAACTGGGGTTACAATCACGTGCCACCACACCCAGCTAGTTTCTGTGTTTTTGGTAGAGATGGTATTTCATCATGTTGCCCAGGCTGATCCCAAACTCCTGGGCTCAAGGGATCCACCCGCCTCGGACTCCCAGGAAAGTGCTGGGATTACAGGCGTGAGCCACCATGTCCAGCCTCTAATAGTTATTCAATTTTATATTCATATTTATAGGATATATGAAATGATTTATTGCATTCTGTTACTATTTTCAGCCAATGTATTAAATACAGATACAAGGTTGACTAAGAATCTTTCAGTTACTCATAATATTTCTTCATAGCTTCAATTCTGTAGAAGTTTTATGAAGCACATATAAATAAAGAATATTTTTCAATGTTCACTTTACTTAAAATAGATGTTTATTTTCATCAGGTTTAACCTGCCATCCCAGTCGCCCCTTCACTATGGCCTCTTGCTCCCGTGACTCTACAGTGAGACTCTGGTCATTAACAGCCTTAATCACTCCTGTACAAATAAATATTCTGGCAGACAGATCTTGGGAAGAAATTATTGGGAACACTGGTATGGAATATATACATGTATCATAGTTTATTTCTAAACGTTTTATGAGAAATCTTCTCTCACTGAATTATGTCTGTTTTTCAGATTGTGCTGTAGAACCAGGCACTCCTCCTCTACTGTGTGGTAAAGTGTCAAGAGATATTAGACAAGAAATAGAAAAACTAACCGCTAATTCTCGAGTGAAAAAACTAAGATGGTTTTCAGAATGTTTATCCGTAAGTATTACAGGAATTAAATGCGAATATTTTCCCTTTAGCCAACGTGAATCTTTACAACTATTTTCACATATTTACATGTACCATTCTAATTCATTGGGTACCTCCTACCATAATCTGTACACTTTAAGAAAGCAAATGTGAAACTGGAAACAATACATGAAATAACATGTAGTTATTTTATTAATTTTTAAATTTAGATATGCCTGCATTATAATATTTTTGAAGATGTAAAATACTATGAGGTTTTTAATTCACTATTACATATTTATTTTTTATCAACTCTCTAGCCTCCAGGTGGCAGTGACAATTTATGGAACTTGGTTGCTGTGATAAAAGGACAGGATGACAGCTTACTTCCTCAGAACTACTGCAAAGGAATAATGCACTTGAAACATCTGATTAAATTTAGAACAGTGAGTAAAGTATGCAAATATGATGTACTCAAGCAAATTTTTTGCCTTTTCACTATTAAAATATAAAACTGGTTTGAAAAATATGTATGATTAGATTGGTAGATTTAAATAAATGAACACTGAGGAGATCTGTCTTGGGTAAAATGAATCATGAAAGTGAATTACTTGGGAACAGATTAAGTCAATCGTGGTTATCATCAGTTGAGTCTCATGAAATTCCTTCAAGGTCACTTGGAACTCCTTGAAATGCTTTATCTTTCCCCTATTAGCAGATGATTGTGACATATGGACTATTCTAATTTTAGTCTCAGAGGGCCTAATAGGCTATTCTGGGATAAATTTTATAAAAAATGATCATATTATAGCTCTTAATGAATTTCAGTAAAAACTAGTAGTTACCTCATCCCTGGGGCAATCTACAGTACTAACCACAAAACCTGTCCTGGGACCAGAAAGAAAAAATTGCTTGTATATTTTTCTGGAATATCTATAGTGAACTGTTAAAGCATGGAGACAGTTGTGCCAGAGATGTGATCTAATGCTCATAAAGAGAGTTTTTTCCATAATGAGGAAGTACTTTCTTTAATCGCAAACTAAACACCTAATGACTGTAACTGCAAAATCTGACAGGAGAGGAGCTAATTAAAGTAAGCCAGTAACTTTTTATTTTTACTAGAGGCCTCTTTGTATTGTTATATATTACTGATTACCTTTTATCTGTTCTGTGTAACTACAACAACTGGACAGGGTTAAGGAAAATGGGATTCAGTCTCTCCCCTCCTGTGTCCCACACACACCCCAAAATATTATGTTTAGAAAGGTATCATATTTTATGGAGAAAAATATTTTTAAAATATTGACTTTCCAGAGCTATATGCTTTTGAAGTGTATTCATGTAACGTTTATATGCTCATTGTTATGAACTCTTGTAAAATAATTTTTTAAATTTTTAATTATTATGGATGCATAATAGTTTATGGGGTATATGTGATATTTTCATACAAGCATACAATGAGTATTGATCAAATCAGGGTAACTGAGGTATCCAGCACCTCAAGCATTTATCTTATTTTGTGTGTGAAGAACATTTCATTTCCTCTCTTTTAGTTATTTTGAAATATGCAACAAATTGTTGTGATACATACAAAACAAAATATGACAGATTTTTTAAAATTCTGTTTTCTTTTTTAAACTAGTCGGAAGCTCAAGAACTAACAACAGTCAAGATGTCTAAATTTGGTGGTGGTATTGGTGTACCTACTAAAGAGGAAAGACTGAAGGAAGCTGCTGAAATCCACTTGAGATTAGGACAAATTCAGAGATACTGTGAACTTATGGTTGAACTTGGAGAGGTAATGTGCTATGAAAGTGAAACTAATGAGTTTAACATAGTAGTCTAAATATTAAGAATATACTCAATTTTAAGTATTAAAAATAAAAAGCTCAGCACTTTGGAGGCCAAGGTGGGTGGATCACTTGAGCCCAGGAGTTCGATACTAGCCTGGGCAACATGGTAAAACCCACCTCTACAAAAAACACAAAAAATTAGACAGGCATGGTGGTGCACACTTGTAATCCCAACCTTGGGAAGCTAAGATGAGAGGATCAGTTGAGCCCAGGAGGCAGAGGTTGCAGTGAGCTATGATCATACCACTGCACTCCAGCCTGGGCTACAGAAAGAGACCCTGTCTCAAAAAAAAAGGTTGGGTGCAGTGGCTCACGCCTGTAACCCCAACACTTTGGGAGGCCAAGTTGGGTGGACCATGAGGTCAGGAGATTGAGACCATCCTGGCCAACATGGTGAAATGCTGTCTCTGCTAAAAATAAAAAAATAAAAAAACTGGCTGGGTGTGTGGCGCACACCTCTAGTCACAGCTACTTGGGAGGCTAAGGCAGGGGGAATCGCCTGAACCCGGAGGCAGAGGTTGCAGGAAGCCGAAATCTTGCCACAGCACTCCAGCCTGGGTGACTCCATCTCAAAAAAAAAAAAGGAAAATAAATGTATATACCCTGTGTGCTGTCTCACACCTTCACACCTGTAACCCTACCACTTTGGGGGACCAAGGCAGAAGGATCCCTTAAGGACAGGAGCTCGGGATCAGCCTAGCCAACATGGAGAAACCCCGCCTCTACTAAAACTACAAAAATTAACCCAGCGTGATGGCATGTGCCTGTAATCCTAGCTACTCAGGAAGCTGAGGCAGGAGAATTGCTTGAACCTGGGAGGCGGAGGTTGCAGTGAGCCGAGATCACACCATTGCACTCCAGCCTGGCGACAGAGCAAGGTTCCGTCTCAAAAAAAAAAAGGAAGCTTACTTTTTTACAAATCTAATTGATTCTCTATCAATCTGATATTAAGTGTAGACGTTAGGAGAGTAGTTATCAAAGTGTTCCAGGACAGCAGCATGAGCATCGCTGGGGATCCCTATGCATGTCTCACCTCAGACCTACAGAATCAGAAACTGTGGGGTTGGAGCCCAGCCATCTTACGTTTTCATACGCTCTCCGTGTTATTCTCTTGCATTCTAAAGTTTGAGAACTACCACCCTAGGCTGGAATCTTAACTTCTTACAAACAAACATAACAAACAAAAAACTATGTTGGCTAATTAGTTCACAATAGAATCCCCTTGCTAATACTACTTGTCATAACTAAATCCCACACTGGCCAGAAAAAGGGTTTCTGCTGAATATCATCTGATAAAGGATGATGATTGTTTAATGGAGGACTAAATCAGCAAAACTGATTTTTACAGAAAGGTTAGGATGAATTGATGCTTTTGCTACCCTGTGGTATATGGGTAGTGACTACAATGGAACACGGGAGAGTGGGGCTTCTGTTTCTTGATCCTGGGTGTTGATTACATGGGCACATTCAGGTTGTGTAAACTTATTGGACCTTTCCCTTTTCTGTATATGCATTTTAGTTCAGTGAAAATTCTCCCTTTCCCTGCCTCACCAAAACAATGGTTAGAATGGCATGGACTTATCTCATAGCTTATCATCTTTTAAAATGTTTAAGTTAGTTAATTGTGTAGCTACAAAGCATGATATTAAGAATACTTATAAATAATATAAAGTAAAACTAAGCAATATGGTTACATTAAAATAAATCAAAACTAAATTTAGCTCACCTTTTTACTTTCCACATACTTCAAGAAAACAATGAATTACTGCTTGACCCCAAATAATGTGCCATTTTAAAATGTTATTGAAAAGGCATTATAAATTTAAAAGTATTTTAATTTAGGAGCAATGTAAAAATTTTCCTTGTAAAGTAGTAAATATTTAACTAAAAGTTGCTTTTTTAAAGCACCACTACTGCAGAGAAGATCTATCAAAAGTCAAGGAGAAAAGGAATTAATAAATTTTGATAGAACAGTGTAATTCTTTATCTTTCTGAGTTTTATATTTGATTAAATATAATTGAAACTGCCTTTAACTCAAAGCCTATTTCAATCAGGTATCTGTTTGTGAAGCTTAATAATTTTATTGTTATGCAGGTTCATCAGTGTACTTAAAGTGATCCATAAAACTGTGCAAGTTGTTAGAAATATGGGTGTCCTAAGCTGGGCACGGTGGCTCACGCCTGTAATCCCAGCACTTTGGGAGGCTGAGTCAGGTGGATCACCTGAGGTCAAGAGTTCGAGAACAGCCCTGAGAACATGGTGTAACCCTGTCTCTACCAAAAATACAAAAATTAGCTGGGCGTGGTGGCGGATGCCTGTAGTCCCAGCTACTTGGGAGGCTGAGGCAGGAGAATCACTTGAATACAGCAGGCGGAGGTTGCAGTGAGCCAGGATCATTCCATTGTACTCCAGCCTGGGTGACAAGAATGAAACTCCGTCTCAAAAGAAAAAAAAAAAGAGAAGAAAAGAAATATGGGTGACCTTAGAATTATTCGTAATCACTTCCTTAGGAATGTTTTTTATTTGTTTAAGCTTAATACTGTGGGATTAGGTAAACATTTAATTTTTTTATTTATTAGACAAGTTTCTATTGAAAGAGTTTGTGGTGAATTCAAAGTTAATTTAATCTACATTCCAACTTCTTTCTTCCGTTAGAGACAGATTTCCCCTGAAAACATATTTTAAGATACCTTTTAGGTAACATGATTTTAAATATGTAGTATTAAAAATTGCCTGTTTAAAATTTAATATACTCTTTTCTGGTTAATTATCAATATTCTAGTGATAATTACAGTAGAACCCTAGTGTTTTGAAGAGCCTTAATTAGAATGAATTTTGCTTCATGTAGTGATATTTCAGAAAATTTTCTTCTCAGTTCCACTCTAGACTGGAATTCAGTGAAATCTATATTTTCATATAACAGTAACAATCAGTCTTTATTAAACAATGAGCTTCTTCAAAGGAAGTCCAATTTTTAAATATGAAGACAAGTATTATGAGTTAAATGAAGAAATGACAATAAATAAAATTTGTTAAAATGAGTAGGAAAGGATAAAAGAGACATAGATGGTATATTTGTTCATGTAAGTAGCAGTGAAATAAAAATGTTAATATTTTGAACACCATAGAACAAATTACTCTGGAGTTGTATTAGAAGATGAGTCAATATATTTTTCAAAGAACATATTTTAGTTACTATTTCTTTTCTCCTCTTCCTTTCTCTCCCTCAGTCTCTCCTTCCATTTTTCTCTCTCTTTCTCTCTGGGTTTAGGACTGGATTTTCCCTAAATAATAGAATTTTACATATTTTATTTTAAAATATTTTAATGTTTTAAAAATTTGTGGAAAATGGAATTAAAAGATAACAATAAAAAATAAATATTTTTCTCAACTTCTTCAAGCTCCATCAAGTTAAAGACACTTTTGTAAGTGATGACACCAACCATTTAGTCCTTCCCTAAGGAGCTGAGGGGTCGCTGGAATTTAACCATGTCAATACAGTCTTTTTTACTTTGTCTTGTCTTTTGTTTTGTTTTGGGTTTTTTGAGATGAAGTCTCGCTCTGTTACCCAGACTGGGGTGCAGTGATGTCATCACGACTCACTGCAGCCTCGAACCCCTGGGCTCAAGCAATCCACTCCACTCAGCCTCCCAAGTAGCTAGAACTACAAGTGTGCACCACCACACCTGGCTAATTTAAAAAAAAAAAAAATTGTTTTGGTAGAGATGAGGGCCTTGCTGTGTTGCCCAGGCTGGCCTCAAACTCCTAGACTCAAACAGTCCCCCCACCTCAGCCTCCCAAAGCACTGGCTTTACAGGCATCAGGCACCATGCCCAGCTTCTTTTATATTATTAAGAGGGGTAAAATTAGCGTTCTTTAAAGATTTTTTTTAAGACTACGGAACAAAAAGAAGACAGAGGGTACCAAATCAGGACTCAAGAACTCTATAATTTCTATATTATAAACAGGAATCTTTTTTAAGTGTCTTAAGAATTATACAGAGCAACCGAAATTAATATGCTCCTGCTCTTTTTGCCTTCTATTCTAGTGGGACAAAGCCCTGTCAGTTGCACCAGGGGTCTCTGTGAAATACTGGAAGAAGTTAATGCAGAGGTAAGGCAGAGAGAGTCCATGTTAAAATAGAAGCAGTATATAAATATGGCAGTAGCTCTTGAGATTTCTTATTCTTATGTTGTCTTAAATAATAACTAAATTTTGTATCTACTGATACAGTAAATGAAATGAATCAGTTACAAATAATTTTGGTGTTCTTGAATTTGACTTGGCCTCTGATGAAGACAGCAGAAGGCAAATTTCTCCATGTCAATGGAGAGAAGGACAGATCAGCAAACAGACTCACTGATTAATAAGTTGGTATTGAAATACAAGTGGCAAGATTTCCTGAAGGTTAGCATAGGTTCGTGAAATACTATTCTATGAATTATCCCAAAAATCTTCTCTGTAGGCACTAATTCCTGCCATTTCTTCCCCATGGATATGAGGAAGGCACTGATGATAAAGAAGGGTCTGAGCACTGAGGAAACTTAACTAAACATTCTTGTTTTCGAATGCAGTAAACCAACAAGATTTGCTCTCAAGTGTATTAGTTTCCTGGGGTTGCCATAAAAAAAAAAAAAAAAAAAATTGCCATAAAATGGGTGGCCTAAAACAACAGAAATTTATTTTCTCACAGTTCTGGAGGCCAGAAGTCTGAATCAGGTTGTCAGCAAAGTTGGTTTCTACTGGAGGCTCTGAGAAAGAATTAGTTCCATGCTTCTCTCTTGGTGTCTGGTCGCCTGCAGTCCTTGGCATCTTGTGGCTTTTCGACGTGTCACTCCAGTCTCCCTTATCTTCACATGGCATTATTCCCTGTGTGTCTCTGTGCCCAAATTTCCTCCTCTTACAAGTCATGAGTCATATTGGATTGAGGCCCTACCCTAATCCAGTATGACCCGTATTACTTTAACTAATTACATCGACTAAGACCCTGTTTCCATAAAGGGTTACATTCACAAGTATTGGGGGTTAGGACTTCAACATATTGTTAGAGGGACACGTTTAAACCTACAACATATGATTATTCTCTGTTCTATTTTATTCTACTCTCTTCTATGCTATTCGTTCATTTAACAAATACTTAATGCCTACTCTATGCCAATCACTGTGCTAAACTTACAGAGTAGTATATATTATTATGCAGTTACCTTGCTTCTGACATTAAAAACAGAAATTTGGATTTTTCTTTTATGGAACATGGTTTAGTGGCAAAAAATCAACTGCTGCTTACAGACACAAGTAAAAATCAATCAAAGGCTAAACATAAAATTCGGAAGGATTAACACATTTGCTGTGGGAAAGTAGACTGTTCCCAAGCACCTGTTCTCCCAACAGTAAGTGAAGCAACAGGCTGATTGTAGCCATCAGATTTTAGGCTCCCTCTCCTGAGCTTTAAGAATCCCCAGTGCTCTAAGTCCCTGTACCCTCACAGCACAATTGTGAATGTTACTGCTCTCACCAAATCCTTAAAGTCAAGTTAGCAGAGGATATTTATTTCACAAAACATTATTTCAATCTCAGCAAAAACTTAATGGAATTCCATTTAAGACCAAGGTGGAGTCACTCAGTGTTAATATTGCAGAATAAAAGTAAATGTAGTTTGTATTCTATGTGATTATTGACACATTTTAATAGCATCTAGTCATATTAATATGCTACTACATTGCTTTCTATGCTAGCTAGGTATCTATGAATTTAAAATGTGATGTATCCTCAGATAAATTGGAACAAAGGAAACCTGACCAAGATTGGTGCATATGAACTGAGCTATAAAGAATACATGGGAGATAACCAAGTGAAGAGGCTAGAGGAAGCATCCTAGGCTTAGGGAACAGAGTACAGAAACTCTGTGAAAGGAGACTGCTGTAGCTAGAGTGCAAGAGCCAGGAGGAAGTGATGCCAAGGGAGAGTAGGCACAAGCTAGAGGTTTTAGGGCACTGTAAATGTAGTAAGCTTTTTTTCCTTATCCTAAGAGGAACACAAGACATTAAAGGGTTTTAATTTTAAATAGGGTAGAAACTGATGTGACCAGTTCTTCATTTAGAATGTCTGCACAAGCTGAAATATCAAGAACAGATTAGAGAAGGTCAATAGCAGATATGAGGAGGCCAGTTAGAAGGCAGTTAGAGTAGCTGAGTCAGGAGACAGCAGTAGCGTGGATGCCATATGTAGTGATGTGGGGACTGAGAGAAGTAGACGAATTTGATATATCTAGGAGTTAAAATTAACTGGATTTGGTAATAGAGATGAGGAAGGTATCACAAAAAATTTTTAGGTTTTAGGTTTGAAAAACTGGATAGGAGCTGTTGCTAATCACTGGGATTTAAAAACAAACAACTAAAACAACAACAAAAGCAAAACCATTAGGAGAGGATTTGAATCAAATGGCACAAAAAAATCATTAGTTCTCTTTGGACATGTTGAGCTTGAAGTTCCTTGTGATTTTGTGGTATTGTTCAATAGGCAGTCTTGATTTTGTAGCCCAAATAAGAAATCTGGATAACATGGAGGTCATTGTTGATCTTAATAAGAGCTGTTTTGATAGAAAGAAGCAGACTGAAGCAAGATTAGAATTGATTTAGTGGGGAAGGAAAAGGAGGAGGCAAATGCGAATATACAAAACTCTTCCAATTCTGTTTCATTTATCTTTGAAAGCCAACTCCTGATTTTCTCTGCCCCTTAGCCCATGTAGCTGCCAGAAAGTAGTCTCTCCACAACTCCTGCATTTGTACTTTATAGATCCAGCCATTCATTCAGATTGGCAGTGTCTCAAGCATAGTTTCAAATGCCCAGGGAAGTAGATCATTATTTGTAACCAGCTTGTTTCTAAACAGCTATAACAAGAAAATCAAAGTCACGTAGTAAAAACATAGCGTTGAGGAATACTTCAATGACCCTATGAAATTGGAGACTGTTAACAGTGAGCTGGCAAATATCATGAAAAATATTTTCCATTTTCAGCATGAAAAATATCTGCTACCCCTACCCAAAGATTAAAAATTGAATTCTGGTTTAATGCAAATGGTAGCATAAATTAAATAGACCAGGTTATTTTTAAACAAAACTGAGGTTAAACATTGAGGGTAGAATTAACTAGGGGGTTAGTCATTGAGAAAATACTTGAGACTTAGATGAGAAGATATATACACACATACACAGAGAGAGGGAGAGAGATTGAGAGAGATGGGTGCAGAGAGACAGAGACAGATATGGAAACAGACACATGTGCACCCTTCACAGTCTCTAAGATTACCGTTCCCTTTCTCCCTTCACATGTCTGGAATATTATTTTTCTGTAATCTTCCTCACTTAGGGCACTTAAAACATTCTACATGTTATTGTTAATATTTATGTTTCTATATTCTCTTTCTTAGTGATTTTTAAGCTACTTGAGCTTCAAGGTTCTCTATTCATTGTTAAGGCTTCCTAAAACAATTAAAATTTTCTGTCTTTAACAGTGTAGATACCCAAATATTTGCTTAATCCACCTGATATCCTATCACACATATCTTGTATAAAACATATTTTTGAATAGACTAATTGTCCATTTTAATAGATAAACTACATTGATTTTAAGATCTAAAATGTTCAGGCATATTTTATGTCCTGTTCTAAGGGCAAACAAGTTCCTATAGTATTTATGATTTTATGTCATGTTCTAAGGGCAAACAAGTTCTTATAGTATTTATTATTTCATGCAACTTTTATCTGTCTTCCACATGTAATTTGATTATAAAATGTCTTTTTATTTTTTAAAATATGCCAAAGGGCTTTATGAAATCTGCTACAAATTTTAGCCATACTTTCAGAAAATCTCAATTCACCTAAACACCTTCAAAAAATATATTGTTTAAAAAATTGTCCTTGTTTTATTAGGAGAGCTGACCAATTAATCCAGGAAGATAAGGATGATGTCATTCCATACTGCATAGCCATTGGTGATGTGAAAAAGCTGGTCCATTTTTTCATGTCAAGAGGTCGGCTTAAAGAAGCTCTGCTTGTTGCACAGGTAAAACCATGTGATTATACAAGTCACACACATGGATGGGTGAGCATGTAGAAGGGAGAAGATTGTGTTGACTAGCTCACCCTTACCTAATTGACAAAGTCATAAAGGGTTTGGTTTCTGCCCTCCTTCCTGGCCTTCTTTCTCATCATTTGAGAGCATACTATTTTTGTTCTGAACACAGTGAACTTATTTTATTTTATTTTATTTTATTTTATTTTATTTTTATTTTATTTTATTTTATTATTTACTTATTTTTTTGAGATGAAGTCTCGCTCTGTCACCCAGGCTGGAGTGCAATGGCATAATCTCAGCTCACCACAACCACCACCTCCCGGGTTTAAGCGATTTCTCCTGCCTCAACCCTAGCTGGGATTACAGGCACCCATCACCATGCCCAGCTAACGTTTGTATCTTTAGTGGAGATGGAGTTTCACCATGTTGGCCAGGCTGGTCTCAAACTCCTGACCTCAGGTGATCCTCCCGCCTCAGCCATCCAAAGTGCTGGGATTACAGGCATGAGCCACCACACACAGCTGAACTTATTTTAGATCTTTAAACATATAAGCATCTCTGAACTCTAAACTTTTCACATGCTGCTGAATGTTATATACCATGCATTTGAACAACTTATTTTTAGTAATAATTCACTTGAAGCTTTTTTTGCTACACACAATTAACATCTCATTTCTCCTCAAATTCTAAGATTATCTCCAAATTATAGTATAAATTTCAAACATTAAGTATACTTTGCTCAGAATAATATTCTGAAATGTGTCAATTATCAACAATTAGCTAAAGAATAATTCAATCTTTAATTAAATCCTAGGCTGCTTGTGAAGGAAATATGCAGCCCTTACATGTTTCTGTGCCTAAAGGAGCTTCATATTCTGATGATATCTACAAGGAAGACTTTAATGAGTGAGTGATTTATTTGCTCTGGGTCCATATGTTTTATGGTTGTCTTCCCTTTAGGAATTTTTAAAGCCTCTAGAATTCATCCTTCTTTGTATACTGAGGATTTGACTGCCTCAACCTTTCTCACCATGATCCAGTTCCGTTACAGCATCTACTCCTAGATGAATAGGGAAATTTCAGGCATGGAGACTCTGTTTATACACATTTTATATAGCTTTCAGAAAAGCAAAATGCATTTTACTAGAGAGGTGGCAAGTAAGGCACCTAAACACTTACAAACTAATCAAACCTATTGGAGAGGACCAATGATGAAAATCAAGTAGACTGCTTATTCATGTTTTATTCTAAAGTTAGTGCATGTAAGTTCACAGGAATGTAGTTTATAATCCCATGACCCTAATATTGGTGTCTAGAATAACATTTGGTCATCTTTCAGAGAAGAAATCCTGATAGTTATTTTAAAAAAGAAATGAAAATTAGAATTTTTCAGCCCTCTAACCTTTTTTTAATCCAATAGTCTGCCTTCCCCCATCCTTTCTATTTGCTCCTATTATTACCCCAGAAAATAGGATATTTAAACTTTTAAGACACTCATCGAGTAGAAGAGGATCATGAAATGTTAAGCAAATAGTGTGTTGAGAATAATGTATTCTTGCCTGTGTCTTTACTGCCATTCTCTGCCATTTCTAAACTTGACATTTGAGAAAGCTAACACATGCTAGCTGTATTTTGGATACCACCTAAATTTTGAAAAATTTCGGTTCAACCTGTAATTCTTCTACACTTAACTTTCCCTGTGGCTGAGTCATAAATTGTCCAATGCAGGATGGTAAGCTTTTAAAATCAGGCTTCTCTTCTGACATTTGTGAGGATAGAGGGAGGGAGAGGCTTGTCAGACCATATACTTGTAAAGACCACTTTCCTGATTTATTTTTTTCTAAAAACAAGTCTTTAAAGCAAGTATGTCAAATTAAATTGTATTTGGTCTTTTTATCATACCTTTTAAAAAGTATTGGTTTGCTTTTATAATGGAATACTTGTGTTTATAGAGAACACATACACTTTTTCTTTCTAGACTCCTGCACAAAGTCAGTAAAGAACTGGCAGAATGGTATTTTCAAGATGGTCGAGCAGTACTAGCCGCATGTTGCCATCTTGCCGTAGATAATATTGAGGTATGACATTTAAAACTGATTTATGTAAATGAAAAGTTTTTTAGATATATCATGGTGTTTGAGAGGAAAAGATATGGTGACTTTCTGTGTGAGATCTGGTTTTGCATGCCTTCCAATTAAGTAATTACATTCCTAATTAGCACACATAAACTATGAGCTCTTGTTTTAAGTACACATAGACTATGAACTTTTGTTTTCTTTTATTTCTACCACAAGATACCTATTTGTAACAACCTTGTTTTAAACATTTCAACATATATAAGAAGTGCCAGTATAGTAAAGGGAAGAATCACTGGATGTGGACCCAAAATATCTGAGTCTTTCCTGTCACATACTGACTTTGGGCACGTCATTTAACTCTCAGAATCTCAAATGTCTTCAATTCTGAAATGAACATATGAATACCTACCTTACGTATTTCACATGTAGTCGTTAGGATTATAAGAAAAAATCCAAATGAAAGCACTTATTTTCCAGTGTATTATTCACAAGTTATAGTTTTAAAGTACCTTTCATTTGACTCTAATTTAATAAGCAAATGTTAATTAAAGATATAGATTCTATTGTGCATTTATCCTTAGATATATTGACTTTAGGAAGTGATAGATAACTGTAAAATCTTGAAGAAGCTCTTACAAATTTACATTTTTTGCTCGTCATCACTGGCCATCAGAGAAAGGCAAATCAAAACCACAATGAGATACCATCTCACACCAGTTAGACTGGCAATCATTAAAAAGTCAGGAAACAACAGGTGCTGGAGAGGATGTGGAGAAATAGGAAC
>NW_012105065.1:524643-542851 GCF_000951045.1 Mandrillus leucophaeus | reverse complement strand
TATGGCAAGAACAGAAAACCAAACACCACATGTTCTCACTCATAGGTGGGAATTGAACAATGAGATCACTTGGACTCTGGAAGGGGAACATCACACACTGGGACCTATTATGGTGAGGGGGGAGGGGGGAGGGATGGCATTGAGAGTTATACCTGATTTAAATGACGAGTTGATGGGTGCTGACGAGTTGATGGGTGCAGCACACCAACATGGCACAAGTATACATATGTGACAAACCTGCACGTTGTGCACATGTACCCTAGAACTTGAAGTATAATAAAAAAGAAAAAAAAATTTACATTTTTTTCTGATATGGAGATTGAAGGACATATTGAGAATATCATAGAGTGTTATTAATTAAGTACAAAAATAGAACTAAGGGTTCTAAACTCCTTAATTCTGACCTGATACCATTTTCTGTATGTCTCATTAATAACCTTTCCATCTGAAAATTGCAATTACTCTTACATAACTACTTTATAGGGCTATTACAGTCAATATTTTCTAAGAACAATTGATTTATAGGTTAATACTGCTTTATCTGCTTTATGAGCTTGGAGGGGAGTGATGAACCTACCCAGCATCTATGCAACTGAAGAAATTATTTTCTTATTGAGCAAGCTTGCTATGGCATACCTGATCCGCGGAAATGAACTGGAGCTGGCAGTCTGTGTGGGCACAGTACTCGGAGAGTCTGCAGCACCAGCAACCCACTATGCCCTAGAATTACTGGCAAGAAAGTGCATGATGATTTCAATATGGTAAGAATTTTGAAATTCAAAGAATAATTTCATAGTGATGGAATACATTTTTAAAACATTATAAATTCCATTTGATAAGATATGCATTGGGAGGATATAGGATCACCTTGTTTATAAAGGATAAGATTATGGAAGGAAACAATGATATAACAATGTCATAATGATGAGAACTACCATGGTTGTATAATGAAATCTGCCATGATCCATTCTCAAGTAGCCCAGTTGTAATTCCATAATGTTTCAAGCACTTAAAGTATCATGAGACAACAAAAGTGCTCTTCTTAAGATGATCAGAACACATATTCCCACATCTTAAAATTCTGCATGTCTATACTTTTTCTTGTCAGATCTTGTGTCCTATTTTAAAGTTGGACAGTAAAGTCACTTTTCTAATATAAAGCAGCAAGAAAAATGGTTTTGCTGGACACTTGAAACAGGACACCTCCCTCAGACTCTGGCAATACCCAAAGAAAGAGACCCTGGGAATTACCTGGCGTAGCCCGGAAATCCAGGGCAGAGCAATTCCAGCTCGTATCTGCGGAGCCCTGGCCTTACGTCAAACAATCCATTGTTACAGAGGCTCTATTAGGAAATATGTGATTCCGTCATTCTGTAGATGTTTATGGAATAAAGATTATTTTAGATTTTTATCTTTTCTTTCCCTCAAATACTTAGGACCTCAAGAAGTTTCTAAATGAATTTATCAGGACTGTGACCTTTTCCCCATTACAAATCCCATGCACACACACAGCACCCTTGAGGTGGAGCTATACAGATGACTATAACTACTGAACATTGCAGGTGGTAATGATAATAATGAATGCTAACTAACACTTCTATACTGCTTACTCTGTGCCAAGCACAATTTTAAGTACTTTATATGTAAAAATTCACTAGGTTCTATGTGGTAGGTTTTGATTTTCCTGAGGTCGCAGTAAGTGATAGAGCCAAGATTCAAAGCTACATAAATCAGCTCTGAAGTTTGCATTATTAGCTATCAGACTACTCAGGATGAGCATCCCTAATCCAAAAATCCAAACTCCAAAATGGTCCAAAATCCAAAACCTTTCAGGTGTTGACATGACAACCACAAGTGGAAAATTCCACACGTAAGTACTTAACACAAAAATTTGTTTAACACACAAATTGTTAAAAATATTGTATAAAATTACCTTCAGGCTGTGTGTATAAGGTGTATATGAAACATAAATACATTTTGTATTTAGACTTGGGTCCCACCCTTTAGATATCTTATTATGTATATGCAGATATTCTAAAATCCAAAAAAGTCTGAAATCTGAAACACCTTTGGTCCCAAGCGTTTTAGATGAGGGATATCCAACCTGTACCACTTTCTTATCTGCAGCCAACTCAGGAAAAAGAACACTTACATTCTTCTTTTTTGTCTGAATCTGAAGGTTTTAGAGTGAATCAGGAATTTCAAAGTTGTTTTGATTTTTACATATATCTTACAGTAACGCAAGAGCTCCCTTCCCCCACTCAAATGTAGTAGTACCCTACCATCAGTTTTAGACTTCAGTGTACATAATGGTGAGTCTCCTCTGAGAGTATCTAGTTATCCCTCTATCAAGAGCTGTAATAGTCAATTACATAGGGACTTGCCCTCATCTCAAAGCATGAAGCCTAATTCAAATTATTGATTCACGAAGATGGCTGATTGCATGCTAAAAGTCATCATCAGATGAAAGGGGATTTGTTTTTAAAAAGTGAAGGTAAAAAACAGTAAAAGGGCTGAGCCCAGTGGCTCACACCTGTAATCCCAGCACTTTGGGAGGCCAAGGTGAGTGGATCACCTGAGGTCAAGAGTTTAAGACCAGCCTAGCCATGATGGTGAAACCCCATCTCTACTAAAAATACAAAAAAAATACAAAAAAAAAAAATTAGCCAGGCATGGTGGCAGGCGCCTGTAATACCATCTACTTGGGAGGCTGAGGCAGAAGAATCACTTGAACTCAGGCGATGGAGGGTGCAGTCAGCCAAGATCACGCCACTGCACTCCAGCCTGGGCAACAAGAGCGAAACTTCGTCTCAAGAAAAAAAAAGAAAAAAAATTGGCAGCAAAAGAGAAATACGTATACAGTTGACCCTTGAACAATATGAGCGTTAGGGGTGCGAACCCCCCAAGCAGTCCAAAATCCATCTATAACTTCCAACTCCCTCAAAACTTAACTACTAATAGCCTACTGTTGACTGGAAGCCGTACTGATAACATTAACAATTAACACATATTTTGTATCCTTTGTGTATTATATACTGTATTCTTACAATAAACTGGAGAATAGAAAATGTTGTTAAGAAAATCATAAGGAAGAGAAATCAATTTCCTATGCGTTAAGTGGAAGTGGGTCATTGTAAAGGTCTTCATCTACATCGTCTTCATACTGAGCAGTTCAAACTCGTAACATTGTATGTTACATACTATGACTAAACATTTTTCAATTAACTATATGTCTTAGTTACTTTTACGAAAAAACAAACTTATTCCTTGTAACGCCCCCACCCCAACAGTTCTTTTTAATATATCCATAGATAGATGTAACAGAAACTAGGAAACAGTTTAAATGTGGTGCTGATTAGCTTTATTTTCAGGAGAAATCTGTGGTCCTCCTGGCCAGTAGTAGAGCTGCACAGATTTTAAAAAACATAGCTACATCATTTATAAAGATGTGCATAATTTTTAAGCTATAAACACCTCATGTGTTTTACATTTACTGCAAAAGTCTTTTCTTCCTGATACTCATCATATAATCATGGTATTCATATTTAATATTTTCTTTTAGCTTTCCATCTGTTGGATACAGGTATTATCTACTTTTATTTAAGAACGTGTTCATTTAAAATGTATACACTCCTTTATTGTATTATTTGAATGGTATATCTGTATTAAGAAATATTTATCAACGATTTTCACATTGTTTTATAGTATACCAATTCACATGTATAATTTACAGCACATAAAACCTGACTACAAAATACTGAGAAAAGTTCCTGTAATCACTCATGATTGTACACTCATGTACAACTTAAAAGTTGTACAATAAATGAAATGTGACTTCCTGCAATACCAAATAATAGCTAACTCAGCTAAGCAGAATGAAATACCTGTTCTGATAGTGAAATTTTATATTTTAGATCATTCAATTGGTCTAAATCATTTTTATATGTACATTTTTCCCCATTTGTGTACTGAATTCTCAAAAAAGGGTGAATTTGATTAAACATTGAAGGAAATTAGCTGGCCTTGCTAAAATTTCACCATATGAAGATATAATTCTACATTAAGAAAGTCAAATTTTGTAGTTCATTGAAGTTTGAATAGAATTTTAGCACAGCTATTTTATACACAGTAAAAACAAATAATTTCTATATTTTCATGGACATTATTTAAAACTGCTATTAAATTTTGATAGGAGGAAACACATGACATCATTCATACATTTTAGCAAGAACAACTAAACTATAACATGGAACCTGCCCAATGTAATAGAAAATGTGGCAGTTTGGAAAGATATTATGTATAATTTTTAAATGACTAGGGGAAAATAATATGAAAAATTATTGTGATCTTTTAGCAATTCTCTTTTGATATTATCTAGAAAATTATTTATTAGTAAAATGATGAGTTATCAAAATATTTCATGTAAAAAAACTTCATTAAAGTTTTTCTTATTCTTAAAACATTAAAGTAAGCCTAATTTAAAATATTACTATCCTGATAGTTTGTGATATGTGTGTATTTTTTATTTTTAGTAAAATTTTGGATTTCATACCAGAACTTGCCAATTATCTCTATTCCTATTCTATATTCATTATATTCTTAATTAAGCACCTCTTAAGTTTTAAAAAGGAATCGATTTACTTAAATGACTAATGTAGATTTTACTGATGTCTTCACAAAGAAGATTAAGTGGGGTTTTACTCTCAGAGGCCTCAGCACACAGCTTTGTAAATTCTTACGTGAAATATCACCTAATCTAAGGTCACCTATTCTGTGTGGCTATATATCAATTTCTTAAAAACAGTATCTTGAATTATTGAAAGTTAGGTGTTTTCTCAGTTATGATGCATGCATTCATTAACTCCTCACCTAGTGATCTGAAGAGGGTTTTACAGAAAATATTTTGATATAAATCTTTTAAGTACATACCATTTTATATTTTTAAAACCCTCTATTGCTTTACTTCACTGATTGAATGTTTAAAAAGTAAATGGGCTGGTCTCGGCGGCTCATGCCTGTAATCCCAACACTTTGGGAGGCCAAGGTGGGTGGATCATTTGAAGCCAGGAGTCTGAGATCAGCCTGGTCAACATGGTGAAACCCCATCTCTACTAAAAATACAAAAATTTCCCGGGCATGGTGGCGCATGGCTGTAATCCCAGCTACTCGGGAGGCTGAGGCACAAGAATTGCTTGAACCCAAGAGGCAGAGGTTGCAGTGACTTGAGATTGTGCCACTGCACTCCAGCCTGGGAGACAGAGGAAATGAGACTATGCCTCAAAAGAAAAAAAAAAAAAAGTAAGAAAACTACATTTCCATCTTTAATTTTCACTTATGATTTAAGAAATATGTGGGATACCCAAAATTATGAACTTAAAATAACTCAGGTTTCACTGAACTGGCTAATACAATTTGTCAATATTGACAAGCATAATAAAAGTTGACGAGAGTTAACTTTCACAATGTTTGCTTTATAATTCACTCCAAAGAACATAGTCAAAACTACTTAACTGATTAGAGAATATTCTGTAATAATAAAATTAATTCTAAGTGTGTTAAGACTCATGTATGTAAAGTTTACTTTTTAATATTTAGGAATTTATAAATATGTTTGCTGTTCATGACCTTTGGTTTGAGTAATCTGCATTTAGAGTAGTTTCATAATTACCTAGGTAATTAATAATGTTTGCGTAAATTGAAAAGCAAGAGTGGTATATTATTTGAATTTCCTTTCTTTGAGATAGTTATGAATGTTATTTTTAAATCTTTTCCTCAATGAAGTGTCCCCTTTTGTTACGTTAACAGGAATTTGGCAGCCGATCTTCTCCTGATGATTCCTGATAATGAACTACATTTAATAAAACTCTGTGCTTTCTACCCAGGATGTACTGAAGAGATAAATGACCTTCATGATAAGGTATACTGATGATGTTAAATATTCTGGTTTGGAATGCAGTGCTATGATTTAATTAATTGTAGGTTCAAGCAAATAGAGATGCATGCAGAGAAACAAATATATGGTCCCTTTGGGATACATATATGTACAACAAAAATGGCAACAATAAGAACATTTCCTGAACTTCTGCTATGTGCTTGGCATTCTAAATCTTTACATATATTTGTATCTTCATTCTCATAAAACTTTGAAAAGCAGGGGATAATTATACAAAGAAAACTTGGAGAGGGTAAGGAATTTACCCAAATTAGTTAGTGGTGGAGTGAGAATTTCAACTTCAGCAAGTCTAACTCCAAATCCCAAGTGTTTTCCACTGTACACTTTGCATCTTGAAGTATGTTGTAGGATAACTTTTGAAAATAGACAACTTAGAATCCTTAAAAGAATTAATGAAATATAATGAAATTTACATGTGTTTTTCTAAAGTGCCTTAAAAATACTCATCTGCAGAACATAGGAATCTGTGCATCAATATTATATATAAAAACAACGAAAATGTTCAATAGGAAGATTATTTATATTAATTTACAGTACTTTTCTATATTTCAGTACAATTAATCCATTAAAAATCATGAAGCTCTATTTTTATTGGCATGATACATGGCTATGAAACAGTTAAATAGAAAGCAGATCATAAAACTATGCATATGCCATATGATTTTGGTTTGAAAATAACTGTGAATGTACATATTTATTTATGTTGATAGCATATTTAAAAAGATACCTACAGTTTCTTGTAAGAAAATGATAAGATATAAGTACAATATTTTCTCATCTTGAACCTCTAAAACAACAAAGTTTTGTTTCAATTATTTGAACCGTGATTTTTTTATCCCTAGTGGGTGAGTAGCCCTATTCATTAAGCAGATATTTTCTGAGTATTGTATTAATACAGATTGGCCAAAAGTGTGTGAATGAGAATGTGTGGGCGGATATGTGTATGTGAATGTGTTCGTGTTGAGACAGGAAAAATATCTGTGAAAGGAGAAATGTCCAAAGTTACCAGTGGGTGGTGAGATGATGGGATATTTTAACTACTTTATACACTTTGTAGTCTGTGAATTATGATTTTTAAAAAGCTGGGCTTTGTTTTTTTAGCATGACAACTAAAAACTAATTTATTTTGAAATTAAAATGCATATGAAAGAAAGTGGGAGTTTTTTAATTATACATTAACTGGTAGTGTTTGAATGTACACTAACAGAAGGCACAGATGTTAATATCAAGGCTCAGAGAGGCTAAATGACTTGTCTGAGCTTTAAGACTTAAGCTAATGACCTCAATTATTATTTTCAGATTTTAAAGATATTTTCATAAATATATGCGCTTAATTCAAATACTTTCATTTATATCATTTAGGACAACTTTAATAAGAAAACCACACTAGTAATACTGGAAAAATTTAGTATATGTACTATGTTTTTATTCCTATAAATTTTACTAACATTGTTGTCAAATCAATTATTTTCTTTTTTTTTATTTATTTATTTATTTATTTATTTATTTATTTTAAGACGGAATTTCGCTCTTGTTGCCCAGGCTGGAGTGCAATGGCACGAGCTTGGATCACCGCAACCTCCACCTCCTGTGTTCAAGCGATTATCCTGCCGCAGCCTCCTGAGTAACTGGGATTACAGGCGTGCACCATCACACCCAGCTAATTTTGTATTTTCAGTAGAGATGGGGGTTTCACGATGTTGGTCAGGCTGGTCTCGAACTCCTGACCTCAGTGATCCACCCACCTCAGCCTCCCAAAGTGTTGGGATTACAGGCATGAATCACCGCGCCCTGCCAAATCAATTATTTTCTAATACAAGCTACACACAGTAGAAGAATATATGCAGTTAGCTGCGACAGCTTTTAACGATAGGGGCTAGAATATTATTCACCTCGTCTTTTCATCACACATTCTAAAAGGATATAATTAGACTTACTGGTCATACTTCATTAATATCTTTTTAGAAAGACTAGTGAGTGTGTGTGAAGGTGTTAATAACTCTGAACAATTTCACAAGTACAGATGCTCCTCGACTTACCATGAGGTTACAGTGAGTAAACCCATCATAAGTCAGAAATATTCTAACTCAAAAATGCATTTACAACCTAACTTAGCAAACATCATAGCTTAACCTAGCCTTCCTTAAACATGCTCAGAACACTTACATTAGGCTACAGTTGGACAAAGTCATCTAGCACAAAGCCTATTTCATAATAATATCTCATGTAATTTAATGAATACTGTACAAAAAGTGAAAAACAGAATGGTTGTGTGGGTACTCAAAGTTACAGTTTCTACTGAATGCATGTCGCTTTTGCACTACCATAAAGTCAAAACATAAGTTGGGGACTGTCTGTAACACTGAAAACTATATATTCACATATGATGTTTACTTATATAACTTTTAGAATTGTAAAATATATAGGATAAAAATTATAAGGTGATCATCTTACTCTTCTTCTTATAGTCTAGTTAAAAATGAAATTTAAATGGGAGTGATTTTTTATTTCCTGTATGCCGTGAGCATATATCAAGGTGAAGAACCTGTGTCTCTAGCCAAGCACAGTACTTACCATATAGTAGTTGCTTAGTAAATAACTGGCATTTCATGAATAAGGATGGGGAAACCATATGAAATATTAAATATATGAGAGCCCCGTTAATTCAGTTTGTTGTAATTTTTTTGAGAGATTGAGATGTAAAATGTTCATTTTACCTAATTTTTAAACAAGAAATATGAAATGATTGAATGAATGTATTAATAAATAAATTGAAACAAACCATGAAACTATCCACATTGTTTAGATGTAAACTTGAACATTTCAGCTTCATCTATTATAAACACATCAGAATTGGATATAAAAGGTAACTTAATGCTTACCTACATTATAAGGAAGCAGACCAACTTACTTGAGAAAGGATCAGACTGTCAGTTTTAACAGGAAAAGAATTTTTTTAAATGGGGAATGTGGCCTTTTATTTTATAGTAATGAAATTTCATGGATGAAAAAATATCCATTTCATGGCATTTCAAAATGTCAAAGCTAAAAACTTTTAGAGCTTCTACATTTTTTTGTGTCTCTGAAATAAGGTTGCTTTGTTTCAAAAGCCAAGTGACGTTAAATTACAGTGTAGAGGTTATGTAATAATGCACACCCTTTATGTTTGGTGCATTTAATGTAGTTTTTGACAATGGTCAATGTATTTTTTCTAACATAATTAATTTCATCATTTGGGTGCTAAATTGCATTTGTAGGTATTAATTTCAGTATCACAATCAGAACAGTTTACTCCTATTTCTTTTTTAAGTATTTGTGTGATGGAAAACTACTAACTCATTAGCTAATATCCCCGCTTACTGTTTTTAGATCTTAAAGGTATTTCTATAAATATATTCTCTTAATTCAAATGATTTCATTTACATCTATTTTAGACAACTTTAATAAGAAAACCATACTAGGAAAGTTGAAAGTATTTTGTACCTACACTATTGCCTTTATCCCTGTGAATTTTAGTAACATTGTTTTCAAACCAATTATTTTCTAGTGTAAGCTACCCACAGTGGAAGAATGTATGCAGTTAGCTGAGACAGCCCATGCAGATGACAATATATTTGAAACTGTAAAATATTACTTGTTAAGTCAAGAACCTGAAAAAGCCCTTCCTATTGGTATTAGCTTTGTTAAAGGTAAGTAATTAGTTGGTAGTATAATTTAAAATATAGTCATTTATTTGATCTTTGTTTTCATATTGATGATCGTTTTAATTCATTTTTGCATTGCTATAAAGAAGTACCTGAGGCTGGGTAATTTATAAAGGAAGTAGATTTACTGGCTCATAGTCCTGCAGGCTGTACCGGAAGCATGGCACTGGTATCTGCTCAGCTTCTGTGAGGCCTCAGGAAGCTTTTCATCGCGGCAGAAGGTGATACAGGAGCAGGCATATCACTTAGTGAGAGCAGGGGTAGAGAGAAGGGATGAAGAGAGAGAGGAAGGGAGGTGCCACACTCTTAAACAATCAGATCTCTTGTGGACTCAGAACAAGAATTCACTCATCACCAAGGGGATTGCACTAAGCCATTCATGAGGAATCCACCTCCTTAATCCAAACACCTCCCCACTCCAGCATTGGGGATTACATTTCAACATGAGCTCTAGAGAGGACCAGCATCCTAACTATATCAGTGATCAGCCTTAAAACCAAGAACTAGTCATCCTCAATTTAAAAAGGAGAGTGATGCTGATGTGAAATATGGCATCTCTTCCAATTTTATGGTATGGGGACCTGAGAGAGGATGAATAGGAAAATACTTGTGATCTAGAAAACAAAGAGGTAGGTAGTACTGACTCACAGAAAATTCATCATATAAGTTAAAAAATGGATGAATAAATTTTGAGACTGTTATTTAATGAATCTCTCATCTGGTTTTATTTTTCCAGAATACATCAGTAGTTCAGACTGGACTTTGGATGCCATATACCCTGTTCTTGACCTATTGAGCTATATTCGTACTGAAAAATTGCTCTTGCATACATGTACTGAGTGAGTATTTTTTTCTGCAAAATATATAAGTGAATCTATGTGATAATTTTAAAGTGGCTCCATTGTTTTTGGTATTCAGATCAGGAAATAGGATTATCTTGGACAGGTAGCTACACTTGTAGAAAGATTGTATTTGTGTTTGTTATATTTTTAAGAAAAAAAGGTAGCGGTCGACTTGAAATAGAATATTAAATTTTAGTGGTCCACTTAATATCTGGTATGCATATGTTTTTATATCTACACACACATACCTGGTTTAAAGAAAGCAAGTTCAAAGCTTTTGGACCTCAAGTCCATAAGAAACTCATGGTCATATTTATTAAATATCCATTGTATGCAAAGCATCATACTAAGCTTGTGGGAAAGAAGTAAAAGGCTAGAAAGTGCAAAATAGACATCATCCCTGGATTCGAGTCCTATTAAAAGACATTGTTATCTATATAACTAAAGCCGTCAGAGGCTCTTGTATAATTTACAAGAGAAACTTTGGGCTCTACTTGCTTTAAAGCCTGTATGGAAAAAATGATGCAGAAGCCTGGGAAACTGGTTAACTCCCTGTGTAAGAACTGCAGAAGCCATTCTTTACCCTCTCCTAGAGTCGACACGGTGTTCCGGGACTCCCTCCACCTGACCAAAGGAGTTATTTAGGGATAAATTACATGAAGAAACAGCCAGGAAATAGAGAAAAACAAGCAGGCAAGAGTGAAATATTATTTAAAGATTCTTATTTTATATTATAATTGATGATACAGTATAAATATCTGAATAGGAATTAGGAACTGATGGATAATTTTCCTTAAGTTTAGAAAATTTTCTAAACACATATTGCTATAAATGTCACCTTTCAGAATATAGAGATACAAGTGCATGAACTGTGTGTCAGAGTAATGTTCTATGCCTCAAATTGTGGAGTTTATAAAAATAAGTATATTCTCTTTTAGAGCTCGAAATGAGTTGCTAATATTGTGTGGTTACACTGGTGCATTACTGGCTATCAGAAGACAGTACCAAAGCATTGTTCCAGCACTTTATGAGTACACAAGGTAAAAAAGGTTTTTTCTTCCATCGTGACATTAGAGCAGTTTCTTTCACTAAGATGGATAATCTCTAAGTGGATTATAGAAAGTATCAAATATATTATTACAAGTATCCATCTGTTTACTCCGCATGTGCTTTATAATAAAGCAGCACATAAATTAGAGATGTGTTAGGCTATAAATAATAAAAATTCTAATACTAGCTTAAACTCCTAGGGTTTATTGATGTTTCACGTCAAGACACTTAAGACAGGCATTCTAGGGCTTTCACTGCCTTGCAGTGATTTCTTCAAGGACCTGATACTCCCCTTCTTTCCACTGTGATATTTTTGGATTATTTCCTCTTGCTTGAGTATCCCATGGTTACAAGATAGATACTAGCCCTCCATGAATTACGACTACATTCTAAGCAGGAAAGAGGTAAGAGTGAAAGATAGAGACCACAAAGGACTTTCTCCTGGCAAGACCATTTTATTCAGGGAAGAAGGTCCTCCTTAGGGTTTTATGCCCACATCTCACTAAAAGAAAATAGGAAACTGAATATTGTAGCTTTTCAACCTCTACAGCAGAAAAGGCAAAGTAAAAGGAGTTTGTAAGTAGCAGGTTACTTACTATTTTAATATTTTATATTCAGGCATAACCTGTTAGCCTTACTCCTACATTTTCTAACAACTTGTTTAACTTCAGCCCTTGTACTTAAAACTTCTTATACTATAAAATAAAATTCACAGTGCCTTCCATGAAAACCTACTTCCAAGTCTAGTAGTTAGCTAAATGGCTTAGTAGGTGACCATTTTAACAAATGCAGAGGGTCTGTGGTTAAGCAGTTTTTCTAAGTTCATATGTGGCCGAAGTCTGAGAGAAACAGGTTTTCTCATTCCTAACTTATTTTCCCTACTGTGTAGGTGAAGCACTAGCTGTCACCTAGTGCAAATAAGGAATAATACGGAATTAATATTGTCAGCATGCTCATGGAAAAATCTCTTTCTATATAGGTAGCATAACCAAAATTGGAAAGCAACATTTAACAACATTGAAAGATATTATGGGAGCAGTAGGATATATCACATAGATGTAAACTAATGTTTAATGAAGTATGTTCAGCTATATATAATTATAAAAGTAAAGAGAAAAATTCTTAATTAAGCAAGAAGAAAAAGAATGGTTTTTATCTGCAGGGGCAGGAGAGACTTGAGAGAATGTGACTAAGTTTAGGGAATGTGTTAGCTTAAAAAGAGAAATAATTTCCTAATATTAAAGAATTTATCGTCTCTGACAATTTCATCTTTGTTGTCTTGCTGCTTATCATTATTTTCCTGACCCACTAAATATGTGAGCCCCCAAAGTTTCATTCTCTCCTCCTCTGCTTCCCTTTTTCCTCCTCTCCATCCCACTCTCCTCCCACAGCTCCACTGCCTCCCCTCTCCTTGCTATACGGTGTCCTTCAGAAACCTCACCACTTTTTAGCTTCACCTATCACCTCTGAGGAGGTAACTCAGTGTCTTATACTCAGGCATAGCCTACTCTTCAAACTCCTATGTGTATATTCAGCAGCTTGCTAAACTCCAGCCTAAAAGTCAGTATGCTCAGAATTCAAATCATGTTTCTTCTCAAATCTCCTTCTCCTGTGTTCTCTTTGTGTCATTCAAGATTAAATCATCAGGGTCACGGTTAAGTGTTCTCTCTCACGGTGGCTACTATTTAACATCACTTGACTTGTCCAACCATTCTCCATACATTATGCAGTTCATTTATTCATCCGCTCACTCAGTTACTCATCCACCCAATGTTTACTGAATAACTTCGACTTGCCAGGGACTCTGCTAAATATATTAAATATACAGATGAGCATATATACACATATACTAAAAAATATTCTATATGTACATTATATATAAGGTATAATGTCTGTATACAGAAACGTAAATCTAAAATCACATTTAAAGTTTGTTTGCTTTTTCTGATATCTTAGTTTTTGGTATCAGATGTTAATTTCCTTTTCACACATTCAGTCAGCTATTAAAACGTCGGGAGGTGTCAGTACCTTTAAAAATTGAATATCTTTCTGAGGAACTGGATGCATGGAGAGCTTGCACACAGTCCACCAGCAGGTGAGTAAATGTGATATAAAAATTGGAAGGCAGAAGGTATTTGACATTATAGACAAACTTGTTGGAAGTATGTGTTGTCTCATTAATTTTAGCAGAATTTAGCAGAATCTTGATTTGTTTGGCATATATGCAGTAATAATTTACAGTGCCATACTTTTCTGCCATTTAGTCCTTTGTTTTACTATAAATTAAGTCTAAAGGTGATTTGCCTCCGTCAATAAAGGGGAACTAAATAATCATCAGGGATAATTTCTAATCTAAACATCAAAAATTCTGTGATTCAACAAAATGAAATGTTGACATCTGTTGAAAATATAGATCATTCGAAGACTCTCCGTATACACCCCCTTCTGATTCACAAAGAATGGTTTATGCAACTTTATTAAAGAGACTAAAAGAAGAGTCACTGAAAGGAATTATTGGACCAGATTATGTGACTGGATCAAATCTTCCAAGTCATTCTGATATTCACATTTCTTGTCTTACGGGATTAAAAATCCAGGTAAAGCCTAATGTCAGACATAACGTGCATTTCACCATTTTTATATGTTTACTTTTTGAAATGATATCTTAAAATAAGCCTAATTTGGGTAAAAGTAGGTAATTTAGGACTGGGGCCCAATAAGAAAAATTGCCTCTAGTGCTTCCATAGTTAGTGCAAGTGGCCTCTTTCAGCTTAAAATAAATTCATATACAGTAATTGTGCTGACTTCTTACCACAGAAGCAATTCATGTAATATGTATACTTAGTAACAGATGATATGTATACTTTGTAAGAACTATGTTTGAAAATATATACAGGTCATATCCTGACGGGAATTAAATAAGGGAGACAAAGCAACAGTCAACAACAGATGATTATGTCACAGTAGATTACATTCACTTTCTAGTCACCATCTATGATGTATAAAAGCAAAGCAATTAAAAACTGAGAGATGTATATTATATCATTAATATATTGTGCATGTTCTTACATCAAGTTACGGACCTTTTCAGCAATTAAAAATTACTGGGATCAATCGTGAGGGATGTCTAATTGCCAAGGATTGGTCCCTAATGTACAGTCAAACTAATGATGATGAATGATACCAGAGCCTCCCAATATGACCCAGAGGTGCCATTATCTCTAAGAAATAGAGAAATCTTTATTGTCTTAGAGCCAGGACTAGTTGTAGGTGTCCCCATGAACTAAACAAAGCCAAATCCCCTGAAATACAAATTGAGACTACAGATTAGACTAAAAGATCCCCACCTCCCAATAATATACACAACTTATTGAGCAGATTCTTATGTATTTCTAATCATGTGAAAAGTCACATTTCATGCTAGGCCAATGAAGAAGGCAGGTTTTGCCATAGCGACCCAAGATAAATGAAGCAGCTGGATACTGATATAAATCCTAACTGTAGCTTAGCTTGCCACTGCAAGCTAGTTTAGTCTCAAAACATAACCAGTATCTTCCAAAACATAGGACACATAGTTGTATACACCTTTATTATCCATTTACGTTCAGAAATAAAGAACCAAATCAGGAAATTAAATAACTTTTAGTAAAGAGCAAGAAACATTATGAAATCTTTGGAGTATGTCATCAGTGCCATTCTCTGCGCTTTGTGTACCATTTCTAGTACTTGGTACCTTCGTGTTTCTTTCCTCCTTTTCTTAAGGTTTCTTTTCTCCATCTGACCTTGACCTAAAAGGTACTATCTAAGCTCTCTGTAGCCAAGCCTACATCCAGGAAAAGAGCTACTAATTATCTCATGTACACTGAGGCCCACATGACTGGTATAGATGGAGTACTGTCCTGCCAGGATATTTCTATTTCATCAGAAAGTTGATGTGTTTGGGTTATAATTGTGAAATTTCTAGTGCCTACTAATAGGAAGCTGTCTACTTTACATACTCCTATGATGAGCTTTCCATTATCTAGAAATAATTTGCTACAACTTGTATTATTTGAAATCAGACCCAAAACTCAACAACTTTAGAACCTAATTAAGAAAACATAATATGTATTGCATCTTGTGTTTTTGAAATATGCTTTTCCTTATCAGAGCTAGGTAATATAGATTGAAAATGCTTCGCATTTGGTTCTTCATAACTACCTTGGCATATATCATAACTGATGCAACTAAATTATAAATAAGCAAGAAAATCACATGACTAAACATATTTTAAACTATATATACAATATAGAACAATATTCTTCATCTTCTGGAGAGCACATTTAAAGTTTCTGGCTTAAATAATTTCCCCAGATGTATTGACCTAGGCTACATGAGTAAAATAGTGAAATATATTTAAGTCTATTATTAGGCATGTATGCTTTTATGGAATAAGTAAACTTTGTGGCAGTTACCAGATTAACAAAACGTATTTGTCATTGGCAGCACTACTGTATTTAAAGAATTTAAATTGAAAACAATTCTATTTTGACAGATATTAGGGTATAATGATGTAATGTTAAGACATTTGAAAATGTTTCTATTTTTGGGTCCAACTCAAAAAAACTAATTTTCTCATATTCTTAAATTTTTATTAGCATTGCCTAAATATCATGTTTTTTATTGCAGTGATTCTCTTTCTGAAAGTTTAAAAATACTTCGCAAATGTATAATCTCATCTTCACTTTCCTCAACTCTCACTGCACAGGGCCCTGTGTTTTTCCTTGAAGACGGGAAATCTGCTATCTCCTTGAATGACGCTTTGATGTGGGCAAAGGTGAATCCATTCTCACCTTTAGGGACTGGAATACGACTCAATCCATTCTGATAGAAGATTTTTTTCCATACTGGATTTTTTTTTTTTTTTTTAAAGAAAAACTTTGTGGGTTCCTATTACCTTAATCTTTGTTGTTCAAGTGCCAGAGGTTGGGAGAAGGATCGCAGGTTGGGAGAGTTGGGAAATAACAGTGAATTTATTCATTAACTTCAAAAAATAAAATATGTATATAATTTAAAGGAAAAACAGGTGCCTCTTTTATAAACAGTAACAGCTACTTTTGAGAAGGAGGAAATATTTAAATTATAAAGGACTGAATAATCTAAAAAGCATATAAAAGTTTCACACAGCATAAAAGGTATCAAAATATCATATTGTTGAAATATTGAAACATGTTAAATTGTGCAACACCTAGAGGAGTGCTGGACATACAGTAAGTACTTAATGGACATGTGAATGATTGAATATCTTGAAATGTCAAAATGTAAGGTGTGCACAGTCATCTTCAACTTAACAAACACTTACGTTCTCCTTTATAAAATGCAGAGTAAACCACTAATGTTAGCTATTTAATAAAAGTTTTCAGTTATAAGTTTGGTAAATATTAATAAATGGATACACAGTCAAAATACTTTTAAAAAAAGAAAATGTTACCAGTTTTTTATCTGAAGTTTAACTGTCCAATTGTAAAGGTGTAAGTTATATAGGCATGAAAAAAATTGGGGAGTAAAAATCACAAAATGCAGTCGAATATATATGAAAAGCATTAGGTGATAAAGTGACTATTTTAAGAGATTCAGCATGCATGGATATTAGTTTTGATTAATGTGTATAATAATTTACACATTATACTCTAGTCAATTTATGTTAACTTTATTTAAAACACAATTTATTTGTCTGGGCACGGTGGCTCACGCCTGTAATCCCAGCATTCTGGGAGGCCAAGCCAGGTGGATCACCTGAGGTCAGGAGTTTGTGACCAGCCTGGCCAGCATGGTAATACCCTGTCTGTACTAAAAATACAAAAATTAGCTAGACATGGTGGCGGGTGCCTGTAATTCCAGCTACTTGGCAGGCGGAGGCAGGAGAATCGCTTGAATCCGGGAGGCAGAGGTTCCAGTTAGCTGAGATGGCGCCACTGCACTCCAGCTTGGGTAACAAAGAGCGAAACTCCATCTCAAAAAACAAACAAAAAACACAATTTATTTGATGAAAATTAGTTTTAAGTAAATCTTTGTAAATAGATACTGGTTGAAATTTTGGACATATTAGGTTGATTTAACTTTTAAAATGTTTTTTAATAGTGTAAAGCTATGAAAAGCCTGATATGTGACTACAAATGTTTCAGTTGGACTAGAATTCTGACTTTGAAACTTATTAAATTAATGCATACTGAAAGTACTTTGATACTCAAGTTGTTTTACAAGATTTATAATATAGATGTTTTTGTTTGACTAAAGAGTAATCTCAAATAACTAGAATAATTGGGGCTTTTATTATCTTTAAACTTGTTACATTTAAAATATTTTTAACACCTTCTTAACAAAACTTCTTAAAACTGGAAAAAATATATATTATGTGTCTATGTATCATATTTATCACATTGACCACTTTTGATTCCTCAAAAAGACATTACAGGTTTAAATTCCATTTTATAAAAAAAAAAATTACCTGTAATCCCAGCACTTCGGGAGGCCGAGGTGGACGAATCATGAGGTAGGTAGATGGAGACCATCCTGACCAACGTGGTGAAACCCTGTCTCTACTAAAAATACAAAAATTAGCTGGGTGTGGTGGCACGTGCCTATAGTCACAGCTACTCGGGAAGCTGAGGCAGAAGAAT
>NW_012105065.1:511265-524593 GCF_000951045.1 Mandrillus leucophaeus | reverse complement strand
TAATAAAGAGAGTACCTGAGAAGTATTTTTTTAAACTCTTAGTGATATCTGTAACTCAAATTTTTCTTAGGTGAGGAGGATTATTAACTGGCACAAAGAAAAAAAAAAAAATATATATATATATATATATTTTTAATCTTATAGAAGAGAATATACACAACTCAGAGATGCAATGGATAATAAAGAGAGTACCTGAGAAGTATTTTTTTAAACTCTTAGTGATATCTGTAACTCAAATTTTTCTTAGGTGAGGAGGATTATTAACTGGCACATATGTACTCAAAACCCCTCACTTAAAAATGGCAGTCTCAATCCTACTGTCATCCTTTTTATTTTAAAATAAATAAGCCTATCTTTTTTGTGCTTACATACTTCAAAGGATGTCATTAAGTATATAAACAATCATTACTTCTGTATTTTTAATGAATGCAGGAAAATAATATTTTTATGTATAAAAGATGAGAAAATTTTGCAAGTCTTTAAACACATAAATACAACAGAAGAGCAACCCAATTTTTGTCTGAAATCTAAATTGGATTCATTTGACCATCATTCTATTATCTTTGATTCCTACAATGTCTATATCTTATGACCTATAACTGTTAATTTTTCATAGAATTATAAATGTCATTTGACTATGTCAGTCTGTATATATTGTGCCTTAATATGAAAAACAAATTTTTAATTCATAAAAATATTTTTATTAGATTTCATATACATGAAACCCAAGCAAATTTTATGAATTTATTTTACTATCTGAAAATGTTCATACTACCAATAATGTGGACAAATTACTCTGCAGGTTTCAATATGCCTCTCTAAAGGAAGAGTCTCATTAGACAGTGATTTTTAAAGCATTGGAAAAACATTTTGCCTGTAAAAGTTAGCAGTTATCAAGTGGTTCACAAAATCACAACATCAAAATAGTTACATCTTGTGAAAATATATTATTTTTATGTCAATCAAGACAAATGAAATATATATGTATGTGTATATATATGTATATATGAAATATATGTGTGTGTGTATATATATATATATTTCTATGAAATTGTCCAGATGTGTTCAGGAACATGATTGCATTAGAGCAATGACTGTATTTTGTTGTCCTTATAACATTTATACTCTTTTGATTTTAAGTCAAAAGGTATTCTGAATATAATAAAAGCCTCACAAATTATTTGTAAAATTTAGTGGTTCATATTTAGTATATGAGTAATAGAGAAGACATCTTTATAGTCAACTCTTAATAAATGTTTATTGTACCAAATCTTTGAGATATTTGTACCTAAATGAAATATGTACTTTCATGCTAAAATTATGTATCATGACTATGCTATAATTTGGCATGTCATTATCTAGATTTACGTGTATGTATGTATTTCAGGTCCTTTAAATTTTATTAAATATTACAGTTAAATCCTGATATGACATAGTTACCTGCTAAGATGAGTAGTTGTTTCTTTCCCCAAAACACCATTGAAAGACAAGTGTTTCTCCATAAATGCTTGGATCAGAGTCATCAGAGGTGTGAAAGGGCTAAGCTGTCCAACTGAGTTGTTACCCTACTCAGTAATCTAGGAAAATCACTTCATTGAATTGTTCCAGAGGCTGATTCTTCACTTTAGAAACACTGACTACAATATACCCCACAATTAGTATAAAAAATGGAGAAAGTGCTTACTCATTAATACAAATTCTATGTCATAGTAGGTTCTATTCCCATAAGTATTCTTTCAATTGAAAAGTTTCTATTCCTATAGCAGCTGCTATAGTTCCTAGAAAATTTCATTGCTTCCTTCTGTCAAAGATTCTTTTGAAGTAAATGGTCTTTCTAAGATATGCCTGTAGTGTTGGCTTCTGTTGCACAATTCGTCCTCAAGAAGCTCTTGAGGTTACGCACTTTGACCATCCTTGGTATCTTCATTTACATAATCACTATGTAATGAAGCCTACAGACTATTTCCTATTTTCCACAATCTGTATAGGTTCCACAGGATTCTTGGGAACTTACCATAGTCGGGTCATGAGTGATGAGCTCTTTCAGGAGATTGAACACAGCACCAAGAGGACAAAGAAACTTACTATTTGACTCTACCCAAAACTAACCCTCTTCTGTGGATCTTTTTCATGACTGAGCTTCAAAGACTTGTTTCTCAAACCTTTTCCAAAGGAACTATATAGGTTAAAAATTATTCTCATATTTTGCACTTTAGATTGTCCCATGAGAATGCAAGACAACAGATACATTACTTATAGCTGGTTAAGAGATGCATTTGACCTAGATCTCTTACCTCAGATAAAACTGGATTTTGAACACATTCCCAGTAAGTTACCTGTATCATCAGGGCTTTCTTAGTCTTCTTAAATATTATCTATCTAAAAATGCAAAATTTAACAAGGAAGTCTCTGAAGGTAGAATTGCTAATAAAACAGTGTGAACTTTCAAAAGTGCAGAAAAACTGGTAAGTTTAGCTGGAAATTGACATTAGTAATATTCATCTTGGAAGTCAAATGAGACTGTTAATGAGCTAGTATCAAAACATAAATAATACCAGTTGAAAATTTTTCACATATAAAATATAAAATTACCATGAATATATAAAAGATTATTAGTTTTTCAGGACATCAGTCTGCTTTTGTTTCCCTTCAGTTAAAATATGGGGCATAGCAGCAACCAGTGGGAGCTTTTTAATTGAACTAAATGTATTGCTAAACACCAGAACCAAGTTCCAAGAAAAGGATGATTTTCTTTCTTTCTGTCCCCTTGTTTTCAAAAGAAGGGACACCTATCTTTTTAATGGTTTAAGTTCAGGCTGTTCTTAGAGATGATCAAGGTGTTCTATGGGCCATAGTATAATAATCATTCAGAATAAAATTTAATTAATGAATGTGATATGTAACTATATAATAGGCAAAGCAATAACTTTTCATTTCTAATAAGGAAAACATATTAAGAAGTAGATTTACCATTCCTACAAAATTATTAGAAAGAACTCTTACTCATCATGGTGAATTATGTTTATACCTTTAAAATTATTTTTGCTCATTCTGTATTAATTTATTTAATTTTGTATTTTCAACAGTACCTGGCATAGGAGTTTAATAAACAAATTGAATGGAAAAGAAATGTTCTTTAACACAATTATGGAAAAGACACCACTCTATTTATTATTGAAATACATTCAATACTGGGTGATTCTGTTTCTTTATTATGGCGAGAGATGATGGCATCATTTCTTCAAAGTCATTTGACAGGTGCTTTTCAAGGTTTCTTTTCCATGTTTCTGATAGGTTTCATAACAGAGTAATGAGAATGTTGTCCAGCTTGCTTCACATGTATTTCTCTGTGTGAATTGCCACCATTACCTATATTTGCTAGGGCATTTAAATAAAATTAAAATCAATTCATGGTTACTAAATATTTATACAAGCATCAACATGTCTAATATATCAAATATATGCAGAATGATTGGCAACAGGTCGAGCACAGTTAATCTAAATGCCTGGTAAACAAGAATATTTAAATCACGGATTATAGTACTCATGGATAAAAAAAAGTCTGAATGTCAGCCACTTCCAAAAGTCATCAGCCTAAAAATCTCCAGGGTTTATTTTGGTGCATCTGATACTGAATATGACCCAACTATTCTTAGATATTGCTTCAGAAAGCAGCTGAGGCAACACTAGCACAATTTTATACTTAGATTTGACAAACGTCCATGATTCATAATACAGTTTTTGGAACTCTGATTACACTGAGGCATTCCAGCTAGCCACCCAGACTCTTTAGGTCACTCAGTTCTAATGGGAGGGGCCAGTGGCAACTAAGACATCTGTATTCCATTGACCCATAATTTTGCTAGATACTAAATTTAGGTAAACAAGTAGAGGAACTTGAGTGTTATAAAAAGAAAAAAGCAAAGGTAATAACCTATATTATGATTAATTTTGGCCACCCTGTTTGATAATTAGAAGATTTTCAGATGAACAGCCTGTGATTTCAGTGTCATTATATGAAATCTTAGATGGTAACATAGAGTTAAGTTCCTACAGTCGAGTGTTTTTGCATCTCCTCCTTCCATTAACTATCAAACTATGGTAACTGACCTGAACTATTTACCCTCTTTTCAGAAACTGAAATGAAATCCTTTGAACAAATTTAGAAAAGAAGATTTAACACTTAATAGTTCTCATCCATATAATTACCAAAGCTGAATCCACATCATTGATTAATTTACTGTGTGCCTAGATTAAGAGAATCCAAGTATATATCTGGATTGAGACACGTAAAAAAAATAAATGTATGTTCACCTTCCCATCCTGATCTACCTTGTCCAGTGAAGGCTTCCATAAAACCATCTCTTTTTCCAAAGAGAGCAAGACTATTGAGGTGAAAGCGAATCATAAAAGAGCATCCAGAGAATCGTAAAAAAGAGCAGTAGAGAATAAAATGGGAGGAGTTATTTATGGCAGCTTATACATTATTAAAATTGTAAAAGCAAAAATTCATTTTCCTTGGAATCCTGATCTGAAGTAATGATAGCATGTAGTTTTTTTAAAAACTCATATGTGAACCTTGAAGATTTTCAAAAAAATAACAAAAATGAGAAATACTCTTTAGCAATTCAAATATCAGCAGGCATCAATTTCTGTCTCTAGTCTATTTGCATCTCTTTCTTACACAGGAAGGAAGCCGTGCTGTGACTCATCACTACTACTTTCTACCTTTCACTGCAGGTCCCAAAGCAGGTGGCCCTGCTCTTTCCCTGCCCCGGTGAAATTCAGTCAATCATAAGGGGAATGAGGCAAGCAAGTTAAACACAAAAACAAAACTTACCTGCAGTTTCCTTTCCATACCTCCTGATCCCCTCCTCCCATGCTCACCCTGTCCCTGTGGCTTCACCTCCCTCCCTGCTGGAACTTTCACCACAAATGTCACCAACAGAAGAAGTTAAGGCATGAAGGACAGGATATATTCCTAGAATCTAAAGGTGAAACTATGGATGCATTTTATTCATTGAAACATTTGTTTTGTTTTGTTTTGTTTTTTTGAGATGGAGTCTCACTCTGTCACCCAGGCTTGAGTGCAGTGGCGCGATCTCGGCTCACTGCAAGCTCCACGTCCCAGATTCACGACATTCTCCTGCCTCAACCTCCCAAATAGCTGGGACTACAGGTGCCCACCACTACGCCCAGCTAAATTTTATTTATTTATTTATTTTTATTTTTAGTAGAGACGGGGTTTCACCGTGTTAGCCAGGATTTTCTCGATCTTCTGACCTGGTGATCCGCCCACCTAGGCCTCCCAAAGTGCTGGGATTACAGGCGTGAGCCACCGCGCCCGGCCCATTGAAACATTGTTATCCACTTCCGTTGGTTCTATTATGCTTACTATGCCTCAGGTGGATGAAGAGTTAACGGGATTTTGATGGGCTGGCCTGATGTTTGGACATTAAAAAGTGTGCTATGAGGAACACTAGTTATACAAGACCATTAAGCAAAGCAAAACCAAATAGTGATGTGTGATCAAATAGAGTTTGGAAAACACTTCATTCTGCCTCTCTTCTCTTTAGTATTTACAATGCATATTAGCATATTAAAGGTTCTGGAAAATCATAAGTTTTTTTTCGTTTTTTTGTTTTTGTTTTTGTTTAAAAAAAAAAAGGAAAATTGGCAGGGCTCTCAAAGACTCTATGTAAACAAAGAACTTTTATCCCCGGTGAAATGCTTCAACAGGTCAGGAAACATAATCTGTAGCAGAGGTCCACACACATTTTCTGTAAAGGGCTGGAGAGTAAATATTTTAGGCTTTGTGGTAGGCTTGCCAGATAAAATATAGGACACCTAGTTAAATTTGAATTTCAGATAAATAGTGAATAATTTTTAGTAAAATTATGTCCTAAATATGTCCTCAAACGTATTTGTTGCATTGTCCTGTGTTTTTATTTGCTAAATCTGGCAACTCAACTTTCTAGGCTAGACAGTCACTTTGGCAACTACTCAAACCAACTGTTGTAGTGTCAAAGCAGCCATAAGCAAGGCATAAATTGAGCAGGAGTGGCTCTGTTCCCTGTTATTTATGAGCACGGGAACTTGAATTTCATAGCATTTTTATGTGTCAGGAATTACTATTATTCTTTTGATTTTTTTTTTTTAAACCATTAAATCCAAGCAGTTTAGGAGGCCGAGGAGGGCGGATTGCCCGAGCTCAGAAGTTCGAGACCAGCCTGGGCAACACGGTGAAACCCCATCTCTACTAAAATACAAAAAATTAGCCAGGCGTGGCAGCGTGCATTGTAGTCCCAGATACTCAGGAGGCTGAGTCAGGAGAAACGTTTGAACCCAGGAGGTGGAAGTTGCAATGAGCCGAGATCGCACCACTGCACTCCAGCCTGGGTGACAGAGTGAGACTTCATCTCCAAAAAAAAGTAAAAACTATTTTTAACTTGTGAACTATACAAAAATAGACAACAGGCTGAATTTGGACCGTGGGCTAGAGTTTGATGTCGTATAAATGCTTTCTGAATTAACAGGGTTTAATCAAGTGACTTCTCGTAATACAACTGATTGAGAATTCTTAGTATGCAAGTATCTATATCTGTCTCAGGACTCACGGACTCATCTTCTGACTACTAAAGAACTGAGCTTTCAAGTCTATGACCCTGACGTTTTTCGGACTCACCTATTTAAGCATAAATCAAAACTCAAGTGGATCTGATTGTAGCAGGCTGGGGAGGGGGCAGCGACTTAGCGGACCACATGTTCCCTTCACTTACCATAAAGAACTGCATACCAATGTAATTGACAGTATAGGACTGAAAGTTGACCTACACCAACATTTTAACTATTTAACCGTTTTTAAAAACTTTAATTGAAGAAAGTCAAGCAAAAAAAAAAAACAATCAATTTTAAGAAGCAAAGAGTTAAAACTTACGTAAAACAGGGGCAACTCTTCCTCTTGTAACTTTGGAATTATATCTGTGCCCACAGGCTTGAGCAGGAAGGTGATTGAGAGTAACTTCTCCCACTGTTGGTTTCACGTCAAACCATTCTATAAAATATGAACAAAGAAGTTATTTCTTAAAAAGTCATAATGGCCATTGTCAAAGTAAGACGCCATAATTTAAAAATTCAGTAAATCATTTAAATTTCTGTTTATCATATTCCTGAGTAGTGTGAATACATAAATAATCCCTCCCTGCATTGCTCACAATATATTTAATACACAAAATAATTACTTTAAAGGTAATATGTTTATGTTCCTGTTAGTCTTTGGTAAGTTTCTATTCAATTATAAAGTATGTACAAAAAGGTAAAGAAACAATAAGTGTAGTTCACTCCCATGAATTTGTGGAGTGAATACACTGAGGGTACCATCATCCAGATCAAGAAATGATGTATTCCCAGTACCCCAAAGCCCCCTCATGTCTTTCCAAGACAGTATTCTAAAAGGAAAGTGCTATCCTGACTTCTATCATCGTAGGTTAGTTTTATCTAGTTTTATATTTGATAAAATCATACAGTACCTTTCATTTTGCAAACATTTTATGTGATAAAAATTGTGAATTAAAATTATTTCCATGTTTCCCATATTTCTTTTTAACTAATCCTGTAAGCTGAAATACTTGGGCCATTTCCTTGTGCTTCTAAAGATCACTTCCTCCTCTGCATCTGCAGCTCATCCTTCACTGAGGCTTGAAGAAGTTGCTAAGTTAATTCCTACTCACCAGTCATACTCTATCAACACTAAACACAACTCTGGTCAGTAACATTGCCAGAACTGTAATTATCATAATTAATTACTCTGGCCACAAATGAGAAACGTTTAAAATCAGCAGTCTCAGGAATCAAGACTGGAGAAAGAGTACTGTTCAAGATTTGGAAAGGTTGAGATGACCTGTAGCTAAAGAAAAAATGTGTTCAAAAGACAACAGAGATGCAGGTTAGTTTTTTACAAAGATAGACTTTTAAACAAAAGTCAGTGATGTCTGATTTGTGGTGTTAAAATATAACTGGACAGAACTAAAATGCCAGACAACGAAAGCACTGAAGGGAGGTAAAGGGGTGGCAGGGAGGGATCGGTGTCATAGTGTTCTAAGGTCCTTGCAGTTTCAGGAAGAGAGTGAAGATATTAATTTTAGACTAAGATAAGTATGCATGCTAAAATGTATAGATTGGCACTAAAAAGAGTAGAGATTTAAAATGTTCAAAATTAGTGGGGAAAAAATCTTTGGAAAAAAATTTGGTCCAAAAAAGAAGAGATAGGTAAGATGAAAACAAGAAACAGAAAAAGAGGAAAAAAAAAAAAAAAACTCAAAATAGTATGTTAGATATGAATACATATAACAGTGGGCAGTATTAATAAATTCATAACAATAAAATTTACTGTGGATGAAATAGAAACAACACTTCATAGAAGAACAAATTTTAAGACTTTACAAAGTATCAACACTAATTCTAAAGCAATAATAATTAAGACACCATGCTAAAGTGACACACATGTAGACAAAGTTGAATGGAGGGCTCAGAAACAGACCCATACATACACACCAACTGAAACACGAGAGGGCATTACGAATAAGTGAGGAAAGGATACACTACTCAAAATGTGGGGCTGAGACAATCGCTTCTTCATGTGGATTGCAGATGAAGTAACAGCTTACAAGTTTTCACTTTAATCAACTTAAACTTTAAAAGGTTTAAATCTTAAAAGGTTTCACTTTAATCAATTTAAACATATGAGGATATATTTATAATCTCATTATGGGAACAGTGTTAACTATGGAGTTTGCATTCGATTTTCATTCCTGCCATAACAAATTACCACAAATATCATAACTTAAAACAGCCCTTTTTATCTCACGGTACAGAAGTCTGGGTCCTCTCTTTAGAGTCTCAGAGGCTGAAAGCAAGGTATTGGCAGGGCTGCATTCCTTTCTGGAAGTTCTGGGGATGAATCTTCTCCCAGGCTCACTCAGCTTGTTGGCAGAATGCAGTTTCTTATGTTTGCAGGACTGAGGCCCCTGTTTTTTGCCTGGCTCTCAGCCCAAGGTAATTCTTTCCTCCTGGAAGCTGCACCACATACCTTCTCATGCTTTCCATGTTGTCTCTGCAGCAATAGCAGATTGAGACCCTATCACACTCCAGATCTCCTACTTCTCCTTCTGCTACATGTGTCTGATTCCAGTTGAAGAAAGATCTCCGCTTCTAAGGGTTTCTGTGATTAGATCAGGTCTGGCCTGAATAAGCCAGCACACACACCCTATCTTGGGGTCCATAACTTTAATTACATCTGCAAAGTCTCTTTTGCCATGTAAAGTATCATATTCACAGGTTTCAGGGATTAGGACATGGATAACAGGGGGGCTTATTCTGCCTACTACAGAGTATCATAAAATCAACTAAAGTTAAAAATATATATGAATGAAATAAAAAATAACATATAAATATTATATATAGGTAAATGAAATAAAGAATAATATATAAATAGTAAGTATAGTTTGGTGTTTTCTTTGTTTTTTGTTTTTGTTTTTGAGATGGAGTCCCACTCTGTCGCCCAGGCTGGAGTACAGTGGCACATTCTCGGCTCACTGCAACCTCTGCCTTCTGGGTTCAAGCCATTCTCCTGCCTCAGCCTCCCCAGTAACTGGGATTATAGGCGCCCGCCACCACACCCAGCTAATTTTTGTATTTTTATTAGAGACCGGATTTCACCATGTTGGTCTGGCTGGTTGCAAATTTTTGACCTCATGATCCGCCTGCCTTAGCCCTGCCTAATCCCTGAAGTGCTGGGATTACAAGCGTGAGCCACTGCGCCCGGCCTAGATTTTTAAATCAAGGAAATTACAAACAAAGGCAGCAGGATGGTAGTTACCTTTGGAAGGGAATGTGGAGAATGCAGTCCGAGGACACAAGAGGACACAAAGGGGAAGGTAAAGGCATTAGTAACGTTCTATTTTTTTAACGTACGTAGGGATATACAAATGTGTGTTCATCGTTAGTCATCTTCTTTAAATTGTACATATACATTATGTACTTGCGTGTGTGATAAATATCACAGCAAAGTGTTGTTTAAAAACATGCAAAGTGTTTCAAGATAAAATTCTCCTCATTAATGACCTGAATTATTTCTTTACTCACGAATTCATGAGTAAAGCCAGAGATGAAAAAAAATCAAGGAAGAGAAAACAAAATATAAGACATGGAAGAATGGACAGAGTAAGGAAGGACCAAACCTAAAATATCCATCTCACAATTTTAGGACATGTTAAAATTGGTGCTTTCCTCTCTTGCTAGAAACCAGAGAGAAAATGGTTTTCTTCAGAAAAAGCTCACAGGTGAGAGAAATCCTAATGACCTACATCTGCCTCTTTTCCTGAATGTTTGGGTGCCACAGAAATGATGTGGTCTCTATAGATGTCTGGAATCAAGTGAAATAAGATTTCAATACATGAGCGGTATCCTGAGTAACTGCTGGAAAAACAAACAAACAAATATAGAGCGAAAGTTCAATTACTCCGCCACCTGCCAGTGATTCTGGCAATGCAGATGGCAAATGCTGTGTTTGGGTACTTAGAGAATGATTTCAGTGGTATCTCTGGAAAGTTGCCATGATAGTTCCAATCTGCTCTACCATCTACATCCGAACAAGCCTACTATGGAAAGGATAACATTGTCCACACTGTAGACAGCATCCACAGTGAATCATGGGAATCCAGGCTTTTCCCAAGGGATGAGTGTCCTGCTTAACTTGTAAACTCCTTAGTTACTTGATATGTGAACTTATTTCTTGTGAAAGTTTACATGAATCTTTCATAAACATATACATTTTTCTAAAAGAAGTGTCTGTATACTATGTTAACCTATGCCTTCGTCAAAAAAATTGATTTATAAACCACTCCAATGCTAATAAATCATTTCACTGCTAGCATTAAAGAAGTCATTTCCCTTTAGACCAGTTACAGAAGATGGCAAAATGGGCCAGTGCAGACATTTCTTTCATCTGTGCTCAAGAATAGCCTGACAGAGTTGGAAGAACTCAGCCGTTTCCAAGGAAAACTTACCTGGATTCAATTTTCTGCCTAATTTTCTTTGCAACATATGTAAAAGGATGAGGAACTCTGCTTTCAGTTCATTGCTGAGCATGTTGGGATTGCTTAGTAATTCTGATAACCTAATGTTATCTTTAATAGACTTTGAAGCTGTAGACCTGGAAACCAGGGGTAAATGCCTCTGGTAACTATAGTCCGTGAAATTCACAGAGTCATCCTGGATACTTTTAATTCTGGAAATAAAAAATAAAATACTGTTGATAAGCAACATTTTAGTAATGAGATTTATATTATCAAAAGTTTCACATTAAATTATATTACTAGGAAATTACAAAGAACTTACTCTCGATGTGTTAACAAAGTGTAAACCTCTTCTATCAATATTTCAGGCACTCCAGCTTTACAATGAATTGTTCCATGGATTAGTTCTTTAGGTAATTTAAATTTTTTTCTTGCCAGGAACTTTAATAGTAGAAAGAAAATGTTTTTATCATAAGAAATTCTATAAAAATCTCCAAGTACCATGAATTCACTTTAATCACCCTTTTATTTACCTATCAAGTCATTTTTTGTGTTTAACGCGTTAGTTATTAAAAGATAGTATTCAGCAGGGAAACCAATCAGTATTTATCATGCTAATGGAAATCATTATGCTCAATTTCCTAGGTGATTCATGACATAAACAGTTGGAATTTAATAAACTTTGTGATATAAAGGAACCAGCTGCCAACTCAGTATCACACAGTCACACACACACCTGTAGAGATCCAGGAAATTAGGATGGCACACTTTATTTATTTTTTATTTTTATTCTTATTTTTTTTTTGAGACAGAGTCTCGCTCTGTGGCCCAGGCTGGAGTGCAGTGGCCGGATCTCAGCTCACTGCAAGCTCCGAGGATGGCACACTTTACAACAAACATCTTAACAGTTAAAAGTGTAAATGATTGCTAACATACCTTCTCCAACTGTGCCCAGTTATCCAACTTGACTTTTAAAGAGGTCCCATTTTCAAAGGATGATAATCCAAGTTCCCAGGGGTAATATATACTGAATATTTCTGCAATTAGGAAGCCATTTGAAAAATCTCTGATCCATGGCAATTAGGAAATGAAATAAAGTGTAGTTAATTATGCAGTTTGTATTATAATTAACACTAGCCTAATATTCCATACTAAAAGTATCTTGTTAAATGAGTGTTGTTGGACCGTTGCTCTAAGGAGAACCTACTGTGGAATTTCGCTAAGATTATGTACATTTCAAAGGCTTTGGTGTTCTTTTGATGAACCCAACCTGTTAATTCGAATTGAATCCGCATTTCAACAAGATTCCCAGGTGATTCATATGCACTTTAAAGTTTCAGTGGCATCTTTGTAAGAAATACTGAAGACAAATTAGTAAACTAGTCCCCCGCTTATCTGCAGTTTTGCTTTCTGCAGTTTCAGTTACCTTGGGTCAACCACAGTCGGAAAATATTAAACGGAAAATTCAAGAAATAATTTGTAACTTTTAAATTGTACTCTGTTCTGGGAGTGTGATGAAATCTCCCTGCCTGCTCTGTGTTGCCTAGAATGTGACTCCTCCCTTTGTCCAGAGTCTCCACGTTGTACACATCAGTCACCTTTTAGTTATCAGATCAACTGTACAGTGTGATGTGCTTGTGTGCAAGTCACTCTAATTTTGTTTCATAATGACCCCAAAGTGCAAGAGTAGTGATGCTGGTGATTCAGATATGCCACAGAGAAACCATAAAATTCTTTCTTTGGGTGAAAAGATGAAAGTTCTTAACTTAATAGAAAGTTGTAAGAATGCTTAGAATGGTAGGAATGAATCTTATATCCCCGAAATATGAAGAAAAAGAAATTCTTGATAGTTTCACCGTCACACCTCAAACTGAAAAACTTTCAGCCACAGTGTGTGATAAGTGCTTAGTTAAGATTTTTAAAAAGGCATTAAATTTGTGGATGGAAGACATACACAGAAATGTGTTCTGACAGAGGGTTCTGTAGTATCCACAGTTCCAGGCATCCACTGTCGATCTTGGAACCTATGCCTCTCTGATAAGGAGAGACTAAACCAGAGTTCTACAAAAGATTCATTGCCTTAATTTTTATAGAATTTAGTTTGGATTCCCAGAGCAAATATTAACTGCCAGTTACGTACAAAGTGCCTACAATTAAGCAGCAACTTTAAAAACTTGTTGATAACTCTCAAACTAGATGCCATCTCTGACAGAGGGTAAACTGATCCTTACCAGTGTGTGTGTGTGTATATAT
>NW_012105065.1:508561-510105 GCF_000951045.1 Mandrillus leucophaeus | reverse complement strand
TGGTGTGGCCGCGGTCTGGCGAGTGTAAACCTTGGGCAGAACTTTCAATCTCAGATTTAGTTGGCCTCACTGTTAACCTATTTAGAGTTTTGTGTTTTTTTTTTCCTTCTGTCATTGTTCATAAGTTTTATATTTTAAATATTGTTGGTTTCTGCCCAGCCAAAGGCCTATTTTCAGTCCTCTAGTTAGAGGAGTGGTGTGAGAAGACTCCAGAGGCCAAGATAGTTTTTGTTTGGGAATTGGAAGAGATGGGGGGAAAAAAATCTTTAAAATGGAAATGAATGTCCACAAAATTTAGCATAACTATTTCCTTAATTATTGCATTAAGTATTTGTCAACAGTAATATTTGAAAACGATGTGTAGGTTAGATTTTCACACTTAATTAAAATGTCCTAGTAGGCATAATTCCTTCATTAGTTCAACGGATGTGTATTGAGTCCATATTACGTGCCAGGCACTCATCTAGTCACTCGGAATCTATCTGAACACAAAACAACTGCAAAGTTGGCACAGGCAATTATAAATATGTAAGCATAATTATTAAAATCCATTAAAAATTTTTATAGCCAATTTTTTTTATTTTTTTATTTTTATTTTTTTTGCTTGGCAGGGCACAGTGGCTCATGCCTGTAATCCCAGCACTTTGGGTGGCGGAGGCGGGAGGATCGTTTGAGCTCAGGAGTTCAAGACCAGCCTGGGCACTACAAGGTGGAGAGACTTTTGCTAAAAAAAAAAAAAAAATAGCTGAGTGTGGTGGTGCACACCTGTAGTCTCAAGTACTCCAGATGCTGAGGTGGGAGGATCACTTGAGCTGAGGAACTTGAGGCTGCAGAAAGCCAGGTGACAAAATGAGGCCCTGTGGATACATACACGTGGTAAAATATGGGATAGATCTTGATAATGATATTATGTAATATTTTTAATGTTTATTCATATGCATGCCTATTAATAAAGTAAACCAATGTGTTCTCTATATGATTAAAAAAGAAAACCCAAACTGAAGCTATATAAGTGTTTTCTGTTAGCCTAAAAATGTTTTAATGAATGATTCATTCATTCTATAAACTTTTTTTGAGGAACTATCCTGGGGTATGTGCTAGATCTTTGCTATCCAATGTGGTAGCCACTAGCCACATGTGGCTATTTAAACTTAAATTGAAATACATTCAGTTCCACTGGCTACATTTCACCTGCTCGATAGCCATATGTGGCGAGTGGCTGCCATATTGGATAGCACAGACACAGCACTTTCCATCACTACAGGAATTTTGATTGGACAGTTCTGTGCAGCAGATCATTTATAAGAGATACAGACATAGAAATATCAGGGAAAAGATTGCATACCCTGAAAAGCTCTGCCATGGTAAACATATGTTAGCACCAGAAAGGAAGCAAATCCTTTGGCCTGGGAGAGTGTAAGAAGTCCTCTCAAAAGAGATGACCATTAATTTGATCTTAGAAGGTGGTGTTTTAAGCTGATTAAGATGAAAGCTTTGAATAGCCATTTCTATTGTGAAAGGAAGTTAAATCTTGGGATCCCCCC
>NW_012105065.1:502560-503806 GCF_000951045.1 Mandrillus leucophaeus | reverse complement strand
TTTTTTGAGACAGAGTCTTACCCTGCCACCGAGGCTGGAGTGCAGCGGCGTAATCTCAGCTCACTGCAACCTCTGCCTCCCAGGTTCAAGAACTATCCTGCCTGCAGCCTCCCCAGTAGCTGGGATTACAGGCACCCACCACCACGCCGGGCTAATTTTTGTATTGTTAGTAGAGATAGGGTTTCAGCATGTTGGCCAGGCTGTTACTGAACTCCTGACCTCAGGTGATCCGCCTCCCTCGGCTCCCAAAGTGCTGGGATTACAGTCATGAGGAACTGTGCCTGGCCATCCTTACCAGTATTAATGCCCAATGTCACTAAAGAAAAATCTTTGACTATTTTAGTATTTTTTGTAGTCACCAAAGCATTCTATATTGTCTACAATTTAATGATTGCTTGATTGAGTAAACAAAATGTTTCTTGATATTTTGTTAAAGCCTTGCTCCCTAATAGTATTTTCGTGTGTATGCGTGGGTGAGGGGTCTTGATTTGAAACATAAGCCAGGCCAGGGTAGGCAATCTGAGGCCTGGCAGACGGCGGAAAGCAGGCGGGGCGCCCACCGAGGGGGCCTAGGCCTGGCTTACTCAAGCACCTGTTGATGTTCCTGGGGAAGAAGCTGAGATCCAGACCCTGAAGCCAACGCAGAACGGAACGAGACAGGTGGGAGTTCTTCGGGGCATGCGGATAGACCAGACACTTCTTAGGCCTCCCTCGGATGGGAGCTGCTAGCTGTGGCGAAAGTGACGGTGACTTGGCTAGGGCTGCCGCCGTCAGTGTCAAAGACCCTTTTCCCCGGCCGGCGGCAGCCATGGCGCTTTCTGGGTTGCTACGGCAACAGCAGAAGGCGGGGCGGGGCCTTAGAGCTGGCGGGGCGGCCTCGTGGGGCGCGGCGGAGTCTTACGGGTCGAGACATCAGCGCCTGCGCAAGCGCTGCCGCAGCCGCCCATGCTGTCGCTTTACTCCGACTTTGGAGCGCGGAGCCAGGTACTGAGGGATGCAAAACTGTGGGCCCAGTGGTGTGGCCGCGGTCTGGCGAGTGTAAACCTTGGGCAGAACTTTCAATCTCAGATTTAGTTGGCCTCACTGTTAACCTATTTAGAGTTTTGTGTTTTTTTTTTCCTTCTGTCATTGTTCATAAGTTTTATATTTTAAATATTGTTGGTTTCTGCCCAGCCAAAGGCCTATTTTCAGTCCTCTAGTTAGAGGAGTGGTGTGAGAAGACTCCAGAGGCCAAGATAGTTTTTGT
>NW_012105065.1:449436-501125 GCF_000951045.1 Mandrillus leucophaeus | reverse complement strand
CAAACCTGCCTCCTCTTCAGACACCCCTCTGCTCACTGAGCTAAATGCATACCTGATTGCCTCCTCTGGAAAGTCCAATCAGAAACTCAACAGAATGCAATCCTTTGTCTCTTGTCTACCTATGACCTGGGAGTCCCCTCCCTGCTTGAGTTGTCCTGCCTTTGCTTCTAGTTGTCCCACCTTTTCCAGACCAAATCAGTGTTCATCTTACACATGTCGATTGATGTCTCCTGTATCCCTAAAATGTATAAAACCAAACCACTCTGCCCACCTTGGGCATATGGCAGGACCTCCTGGGGCTGTGTCATGGGTGCTCATCCTCAACCTTGGCAAAATAAACTTTCTAAATTAACTGTGACCTGTCTCAGAGTTGGGTTCACACTACCTTTTATTAGCTGTATGTCTTTGGACAAGTTATTTAACATTTTTATTTGTAAAATAGGGAAATAAATAGGATACACCACAAAGTTGTAGAGATTAAATAAGTGAAATCTATAAAAAGCCTGAAACAGTGGGCAGCACATAGTGCTCAGTAAGCATAGATGACTGCTTCAAAGGTGATCTTGGAAATTTATTTGGATGATGAAGCGTGAATCTCACACAGAATGACTGATGGGAGCAATTGCATAGAAATATGAGGGGGTTTTGAAACGAGTTTTAGTAAATAACGGAACGCATTAGGGTTAGAGACAGTGTTCTGGTGTTATCAACCAAAGAAACATTATCAACCAAAGGTTTAGATGATAATGGCTACAGAAGTAGGTTAGGTCTATAGGTTGGGGTTTATTTGTTTTTGTTTTTGAGACAGAGTCGTGCTGTTGCCCAGGCTGGAGTGCAGTGGCGTGCTCAGGGCTCACTGCAGCCTTGACCTTCTGGACTTAAGTGAACCTCCCACCTCAGCCTCTCATCTCAGTCTCCCAAGTAGCTGGGACTACAGGTGCGAACCACAATGACTGGTTGGTTTTTAAATTTTTTGTAGAGATGGGTCTTGAACTTGTGGGCTCTAGGAATCAATCCTCCAGCCTTGGCCTTCCAAAGTCCAGCAATTACAGGCATGAACCACCACGCACAGCTGGACTGGGGCTTCATTGTAAACAGTTTTGCTAAAGAGTTAGAAATCTTCCTGTAATCAATATGCCAATTGTTAAGCAAATACATCTTTGTTCCAAGTGTGACCTTTCCCTCCAGCTTGTTAGGTCCCAGCATAGGGTAAAGGAATTACCTAAGTCATTTCCATCTGATTCAACCAAAGAGGACAACTTCCCTCCAGATGGATGTTACGTACTAGTGTATGAGCTGGTGCATGCACAACAGACTAAGACTAGCTGCGCAATTTGTAGGGCAAAGTACAAAATAAAAATGTGGGCTTATTGATCAAAAATTAAGAATTTCAAGATGATAGCGGATCCGTAAAAGCAAGCAAGGGGCTCCTCTAAGTGTGGGGCCATTAACACTGAGTCCAGCTCAGTGTTAATAAAGAGACATGGAAAAAAAGCATGTTGATCACGTGATTTGTCCTATACAACTCAAGAAGAAAGTTTGTGAGATTTTAAAAAATAATCCTTTTTTTCCCCCCCAGAGAGAATGTGACTGAAAGGGTAAAATTACTGTCTTTCATTTCCTTAGAAAGGGACCATTTGGCTGACAATTAAATTGAGTTCTTCCTTACAAGGAGTAATGTTTTACCTTAGCCAATGTGTCATTATGTACATAATGAATATGGTTCTACAGAATAATTTGAAACATAATGATGAGAAGTGCTGACTTCACTTTGAGAGAGATGCCTAAAAAATTATAAGGTAGTTAGGAAAATATTTCTTACTGTCACACTGGCAGGGAGGTCACAAGCCCCACCAGCTTCTGAATGTCTAAGTCCAACCCAAGCTTGCAGGCCTAGTCTCTGAGGTGTGCAAGTTGTGCAGCCTGGGAGGCTCCATGCCTAGAAGGGGTCCGTCCTTGGAGCCAATTATAGTGTTGGTCCCATTCTGCAGTGATACTGTAAATCCGCACTTCCTTTAATACCCCTCTGCATACAGCAAATATGTCTTCAGGTGTTTGCATATCAAAGGAATTACATCTGTTGAAGTCACTGAAGGATTACTCTACATTGCTGGCTCTCAGTGGGGCAAATGTGCCCCCAGGGGACATTTGACAATGTCTAGGGACACCTTGATTTTCACAACTGGAGGGAGAGGGGACAGGGCGGGGTGCTGACAACTTGGGGGAGGGAGCAGATTGCTGATATCTGGTGGGTGAAGGCCAGGGCCGCTGCTGGACATCCGACAGTGCACTGGGCAGTCTCACACAATGAGAAGTATCTGGTTCCAAATGTTCACAATGTGGAGGTTGAGATACTCTGTTTTAGATTAACTCAAACTTGCAAAAGTGTGCTGCTGAGTGGGAGATGGGGACTGCGAGGTGAGGATGGTGCTGTGAGCAGACGGTGTGGGTTCCTGTGAAGTCTCCAAGGAGAACACAATGAAGGGAAGAGGGTGGCCCTCACATACCTGAGGACGAAAGGTGGGGGATGGACGGGTAATGTTAGAACTGAGCTCCACAGACACTTATCCCGCCTCGGGAGGTGGAGAAAGGAGAACAAACAGCATGTGCATTTATGAATAGTGTGAACTGTGATAAGAAGCAAAGGTTGAAATTATGCAACGTCGTTGCAGACCTTATGAATATTTTACTTCCTGCTGTTACTAACCATTACTACAGCTAGATGACAGGGTTCATGCAAAGCTGGCCCTGCTTATCATGAACAGGTCTTAGGAGTAAGCTACTCTGCTGAATTATAAAGAGTCTCAAAAACATGCTCCCTTCCCTCCTGCGTTCTGAAACGATTCTCAGATAAGACAAAAGATCAAAGCAGTTGGAAAAAAAAAAACCCTCAAATCTGTCACTGATGGAGTTGTTATTTGAGAAGGTGGCTTACGTCCATGGGCAAGCGTCTTCCTAATATTCAACTCCAGGTCTAGAATGAAGCCTCTCCTAGTCACAGACTCCTGGGACCTGCATTCAAGTAGAATCAGCTGCTGTCAAATGCATGGTTATAGAGAAGCAGAACAGAGCATTTGCTCCCTGTGGCAGCTCAGACCAGGTAGGGAGAGGAAGGGGTTAGACACGCTCAGTTCTCCTACTAGTTAACCAATCCCATTCAGTCGCTCCCTCTCTTGTAAGAATGGGCACTACTGCAGGTGGCAGTTATGGAGGATGGGGCTGGGGGAGTGAGGACAGAGCCCTGGAGCGCTGTACTGGTGGGGCTTCCTACACATGGGAGAGTACAATAGGAATGGGAGAAAGATGCCGTCCTGCGCACCTTGCAGAGAGGATCAGTGTGCAGTCAGCTACTGCCTTTGGAGAGAGGGGACCCAGCTTGAGGAAACCCCTTCTTATTGTCATGAGAACAGAGGGGCATGGGGTTGAGGGAGGAGCAACTAGAAGAAGAAATTCTTACCATATATGGAACTGCTAAGGTGTACAGGCTTCATTTTCAAAACTCCTCTTGAATAAGCAACTGAAGTTGGGGGCCCAAAAGGTGACACACGTCCAGAATGCTATCTTCATCCATTTAGGGGAAGGAAGTGGCTAAGAATCCAGCCTAAGCACAAGTATGGGAGAGGGAGAGATAGAGTCCCTGCTTCCTTCCACAATATCCCCCAGCACCTCCATAATACCCAATTCTTTCTTTTTAAAAGCCTGTCGTGGAGGGTTAATTGCATCTTGTGTATTGGTAAAGGGAGATTGGAAAACACTGTTTTCTACAGGTCTTATTTCCTTTGTTCTATCAGGTATGCTCACGCCATGATAAAGCAAGTCCGAAGGTCTGTCCTGCAGTGTGATATACCCTGGGCTACTCCTGCAGCGAAGCAACCTTATTCCTCATTCCTCTAACTTCACATATTCTCTCCCTACACTGCTCCTGTTGAATATTTTTACAGGCTCCTCCCTGTAGAAACCTGTCCTGATATCAAATATCCTGACTGACTGACTCTTCTACCCTGGATCAGTAAGGGATCCCTTTTCTGATTCTCTCGATCCTCTCCTGTTTGATGTCAAGTCTTATGCCCACCAAAACCGCCATCCTTTTCTTCCTTGCGTCTTTGGGAATCTTCCTCGTTTAGTTCTCTAGCATGTTGTTAGTGTTCTGGCACAAAAACTCTAATACCTCCGGTTTTTAGGAACTGGACTGAATCAGCTTTACTTGCTCCCCATGGGTAGCTCAGATCAGGTAGGCAGAAGATGGGGCTATGTGTGTTCCCTTCTCCTTCCAGTTAACCAGTTCCATTCGGCCATCCCCTCTGTTGTGAGGTGAGGGGTGCTGCAGGTGGCAATGATGGAGGACAAGGACTGGGGGAGTGAGGACAGAGCTTGAGGGTGCTGTGCTTGTGGAACTCCCCTGACATGGGAGAAGAAAAATGGAAGATAGATGCCATCCCGCCCACCTTGCGAATGGAATGAATGTGCAGCCAGTCACAGCCCTTCATCATGCAGCCTGCAGGAATCCACTTAGAACAGCGATTCCACTGGATGTTTTCTTATGTATGTGTAGGGCATTTATATTCTCTAAAGTTCTCTCTTGAGCAATTCCTTTGAGAGGATATCAGAAGGAAAGATCCTGATATATTGGCTTTAAAAAGTTAACGTTACTGGTCTGGGCATGGTGGCTCACACCTGTAATCTCAGCACTTTGGGAGGCCAAGGTGGGTGGATCACCTAAGGTCAAGAGATCGAGACTAGCCTGGCCAACATGGCAAAACACCATCTCTTCTAAAAAATACAAAAATTAGCTGTACACAGTGGCAGGCACCTGTAATCTCAGCTACTCAGGAGGCTGAGTCAGGAGAAACACTTGAATCCGGGAAGTGGAGGTTGCAGTGAGCAGAGATTGCACCATTGCACTCCAGCCTGGGAGACAAAGCAAGACCTGGTCTCAGAAAAAAAAAAAAAAAAAGTTACATCACTGGCCTGCAAGAGACAGAGATTTTAGAGCTCTGCCCTCACCAGATTCAAGCTTTTAATTGTCTTCTCTCTGGAGCTATAAAGATAATGATTGTTGGCAGTAAGAGTTACTGGGTCACCATTATTTGCATCGACTGCCGAGGCATAGCCGCCAGCTCCCTTCCTAGAGCACACGGTTCACCTCAGTGCTTACATTCCCCATCGAGACGCACTTTGGCTACTTGGACCTATGAAACCCCTTTTAAATACTTTAATTGCTTACTGTAAGTTGTTCTATATAACCCATAAAAGGAACCTCCATGCCAGAGCTCGTGAAGCAGCTAATGAATCCCAAAATAGTGTTTGCACAATAGGAGGATGTCTTCCCTCTGGGCTATTCCTTACATATTCATGAATTTGCCTTTATAGGAAGGACCACGTGGGATTAGCACGGGAGAAAAGCATTAATTGCCTGCCCAAGACAAGTATTTCTGTAATAGGTTGTATCACATTTTTATTCCTGCTTTCTCCCACCTTTAGTGTGTATATTTTGGACCTGCTAAAAATGACCATCTACCCGGGCGTGGTGGCTCACTCTGTTCTTAGACCTCGTTGTCTAGGGTCCAGTGTGACAAGGACAATGATGATAGAAAGATTGAGCCTTTCCATCTCTGTTGATAAAGTTTTGCTGGCTTAAGACCAGTTAAGCAGGTGTATCTTAGTAGGTGTATCTCAGTCTTCCACAAGGATGAAACTAGAAGTTTCAAGATCTCTTGAGGCCTCGGCTCGAAATTAACCCAACGTCACTGCTACTCCATGTCTTAGTCACAGAAAGAGACAGGACCCATCCAAATGCAAGACATGGGGAACGTGCCCGCTTCTCTTGTTGGGAGGAGAAGGCAAGTGACATTGCAAAGGACTGCACGGGAGGAATTATTGTCAATATTTTGCAACCAATCTACTCCTGTTCCTCTGTTTCCTTCAAGTCTTAATGGAATATGATTTGGTTTGATGTGGTAATTTTCCCACAAAAATTCAAGAGAGTAGAGGGAGAAGTTACATTTGCAAGTAGAAAAGTTAGGCTTTTCTTTTGACAGGGGATGTGTGAGTTTGTATCTCTTATCTTTTTATTTTGATTACTTGTATATTTTAGTTATCTCTTTTTGTTTCATGCACTAGAGACTCACTGATATTCTTCAGCATAATTGGAGGGAATTGGGTGTTATCTGAAGTGCCAAAGAGTTCATGTTTAGTGCTCATCTCTTCTGGTGTCCTGCCAGCTCTGAAAGTTCCATGATTCTCCACGATTCTGAAAGTTCTGCGATCCTCCTACTTTTGCTGCTGTGGCAATTGGCCTCAGGTTGGGCTGCTTCAGACAGGTGGAAGGGCAGGCAGGTGAACAAGGAAAGTCTTTGAAAAGTCTGTCCTTAGAGACAGCAGTTCCACTTTCTATGCCATTGGCATATGTTTGCGGCTCTCTGGGTCTCATTTGTTAGTCTCATATCTCTCTGTTAAGTGCTTTATGGGATATTCAATTTTTCAGCACCTCACATCAGAGCACCTCCTTGTCCCAGCTTATCTTTCAGACCCCTGCCACACACCACAAGTCACCTGCTGGCCTGTCGTCTGCTCTTGGGGGAAATGCCCAAGCATCTCTGAAGGGGTGGTACATGATTCACATTACACGTGCTGGACTTGGCAGTGGCTGTAGGTGTAGCAGATTTTTAAGACATACTTTGTTCAGTAGAGATGAATAACTTTTGGGTGAATTTATTTTTATTAGTGTGTTTGAGAAAGCCAGTCTAGTCTGATTGTAGAATTTGGGTTGCGTTCTAACCCTAAGTCCCAGATTCCACCCATTGTGGGAGGGATTGTCATCTAACATTGCCCAGTGGAGGGGGAGTGAGGGACAGCTCTGTGGTAACTGTCCCAAAGGACCTGGATCCGGGTTCCTAACTCCGCAGATGTCTCCACTTCAAATAATAGAGCCACTCTCTTTACCCACGAAGTCTTAACTTCAAGCTTTGCAGTAGGGAGACTGATTAAGGAAGCCGAAGCCGCTGAATTCTTTTAACATCTCCTTTCTCTTGTTCCCACTCTAGGAGAAAGGGTGCTATCTTTCCTCACACAATCACACACATCCCTAGTGGGCAGAGAAGAAAAGAACTTTTGTGTTTCAAGCTAATTGAAGAAGTATGTGATGGCCTTTAAGGGGAAGGAAATGTAGGTGAATCTTTGACTGATGAGGAGGGAGTTGTGAACACGACACAGTTCCATCTACAATAAACTCAGAGCCTACACAGGAGGCAGACAAGCAAATCAAAGTTTGTCCTATAGTACTAGGGATGTGATTAGAAGAGGCCTGCACAGGGTCCCAAAGAGAATAGATAGGTGTGCAACCCAGACTGGGGGGTAGTGAGGAAGGTTTGGCTGGGAGGAGGGTGAGGACGGTTTCTTGAAAGAGTGATTTTTTAGCTAATTGTTGGTGGTAATGCAGCAGTTATTAAGATGGAGGATGGAGAAGGGTGTGTTCCAGGCAGAGGGAAGAGCATTTGCAGTGACAAGGAAACAAAATGAGCTCTTGGAGGATCTAGTCTGTGTTTTGACTTTCACATTAGAAACTTTCTTTTCTTTCTTTCTTTCTCTTTTTCTTTTCTTTCTTTCTTTCTCCTTTCTTTCTTTCTTTCTTTCTTTCTCTCTCTCTCTCTCTTTCTTTCTTTCTTTCTTTCTTTCTTTCTTTCTTTCCTTCCTTCCTTCCTTCTTCTTTCTTCCTTCCTTTCTTCTTTCCCTTTTCTCTCACTTCTTTCCTTTTCCTTTCTTTTCTTCCTCCTTTCCTCTTTCCTTCTTTACTTTTCTTTCTTCCTTATTTATTTATTTATTCATTCATTCATTCGTTCATTCATTCATTCTTTCTTTCTTTCTTTCCTCTTTTTTTCTTTTTGAGACAGGATCTCACGCTGGAGTGCAGTGGTGTGGTCATAGCTCACTGCAGCCTCAACTCCTGGGCTCAAGTGATCCTCCTGCCTCATTCCTTCTGTGTAGCTGGGTCTACAGGTGCACACCACCGCCCAGCAAGAGCTTTCTTAAATCAGTGCAAATGTCCTTTGTGATCTGTCACCTAATCACTGCCCCGTATCACCTGCCTAACTCTCCTGACACACTTGAGTCTCCCAGAGGACGGGAGCATACGCATGCTCCCACCACAAAGTGGATTTCACAGATGTCCCCTGGAATTTAGATGCCATTCCAGGAAGAAATGGCGCGGGCCGGGGATGGGGTGGGTGCCAGGGGTGGCGGGTGGAGGGGTAGAGGTTTGAATTGACTGAAAAGTTTACCTGAAGAAACTAAGAAAGCACTGAATTGACTGAGTTTATCCGGGAATTTCCTGATTTCACTTGGTGGAAAGAAGCTTGGAGTAAAAATTAAATTCTGTTCAGAATAATAAAACAAACTGTTTTGCAAACCTGAACATGTGATTTATAAAATTTCTACACACAATATGTTTTTCATAAACCAAAAAATAATTTTTAAAATGTATTTGAATTCCCGCATCCTTATTAAAAGACTCAATGAATTTGAACACAGAACTGAAAATGGGAAGGAAACCTATCATTTAAAAAATGTGAAAACTGGCTGGGTGCGGTGGCTGGCGCCTGCAATCCCAGCATTTTGGGAGGCCAAGGCGGGTGGATTACTTGAGGTCAGGAGTCCAAGACCAGCCTGGTCAACACAGTGAAACCCTGTCTCTACAAAACATACAAACAATTAGCCGGGTGTGGTGACGCACACCTGTAATCCCAGCTACTAGGGAGGCTGAGGCCAGAGAATCACTTGAACCCAGGAGGCAGAGGTTGCAGTGAGCTGAGATTTGAGACTCTGTCTCAAAAGAAAAAAAAAAAAAAAGCAAAACTGAGACCTACACAGCTGAAATGAAATGATTTGCTTAAGGTCATGAGTCAGATGAGCTAGTAATGCACTGAATTTTCTTAAGAAATTTTCTTACATCGATCTTGAAAGTGTAAGCAAGTTCAGTTAGGTTTTTAAGAGAAAGGACTAACCTTAAAATAAGCTAAATTCTAAATGATAATGATAGAGAAATTGAAGTAAAAAAGTGGGAATAATCCAAGGGAAAGGATAATTTTTCAGTTACTTTGTAGCTGGATCACTACTCAGTTGAGCTCAGTGCTATGATGGAACGATGAAAGCCTTCTGCTCTGAAGAGGCCTTTCTTTTCTGCTACCTATTTACTTTCTCAGAAACACCAACTATATGCTGTGGTTATAAAAACAATGGAATTTAATTACTTTTTTCATCCAAAAAAATTGTGTCAACAGTGTCTAGCTATAGTTCTTGTTTTACTAAATTTCTTAAATCTTTTGTCACATAGTAACTCTTTTCTTTTACTTTGTGAAATTTTGTCCTTGAACTTTAATGTATGTGTATACATATATGTATAAAATATGTATATATGTATATGTATTAAATATCACATATATTATACATATTATATGTCACATATATAAAAAATATGTTTTGGATTAGATTCGGTGATTTGGAAATCGGTGGTGAAAAAAATTAGTGCAACTGAGTCACTCCATGACCTTCATTATAAAATAAAATAATGAGACAAACACAAAGTGTTTTATTCCAGTGAATAATAATCACACTTTAATATAATAACAAACATAAAATACATTAAAGTTAGAACACTACTTTGATAAGACAATCATACTCAAGCTGAGATACAAGGTACAGATATACTGAAATTGTAAAGTGTCCATTTTAATGTTTGATATTTACTTCTTTTATTGGCACAAGACTAATAAGATAGATGTGTTGCATTACTCTTACAATCTAAGACTTCTCCTCTAGCTCAGGGAAAATACTGGTGGAAACCTGTTTTACCCAAAAGCAGCTTTAGTATCTGTTTAACCAGGTTATTCTGTAATAAGAACCCCATTTAATGCACATTATCCATTACAAATGTGTGAGATATTCTATACAACACACATTTAAAGGTCCTTATCCACATAGAAGACATTGTTTAGTGAATATGCTACAGCTTTATTTCTATGTTTGAAAATCTCAACAAACATTTTAAATCACAACTACTTTTTTTTTTTTTTCTTTTTTCTGCCAAAATGCAAGCTTAGTGATCTGGGGGTCATGTGTAGTCATAGTTTGTTTTCTCATAGTCTGGAAGTTAGCCAAAAAGTCAGAAGAAAATAAACCCTGGGTTGTTGAAAATAGTGGTCAAAATATTTACTTTATCAAAATTTAATAAATCTATAAAACTCACCCAAAGTTGCTTTTGTTTTACAAGGAGTAGTATGTTGATTATCTTATTTCTAAAATCATTAGAGACCCTGAATTACAAAAAAGGCATACAATTTTATTATGTTTTCTATTGCACTCAAGTATAGTTAAAGCTGAAGAGAATAAACATAGTATTTACCCTTGCAGAGGACTAGCTTAGGAATATCTTCTTTTATACAATACTCTCTCTTGCTATTACCTGCAAATACAGTATATTCTAAATCCTTGTTTGTGTAAAAAAAATTAGAAACAGTGAGATTAAGTTCTTTATATACATTTTTTTAAGGTCTCCAAATGTGTTAAGTGGCACCCACTCTTTAAAAACTCCACAATTTGAGATTTTAACTTCCAGTTTTTTCATATCCTTGGACTGATTTGATGATCCCTGGAATATGATCCAGGGCCTCTTCATCAATTCGATATGTAGTTCATTTTCTTAAGCCCAAGTATCACTAGCTGTTGACAATTTCTGACATGGAAGAAGGCTGGAGTAATATGCATATAACAGCCTTGATAAGAGATCATCAGGGGCTACTCCTGAGAAGGAGGCAGTCTTCAAATAGCCTTAGAAGGTGTGTAATGTTCTAAATATCTCAGGGTGAGAGGGCAGTATTGACCTTTCATCCTATTACTTTTCTGTAACAGGTCCATGTACTATGGAGAAAAGAAGTGACTTGTGAGTCCTTTGCTGGGGGCAAGGCAGTGGGCAATTTATCTTTATGAAGTGGTCATTCTAATGACCAGTGGACATTCAACATAGTGGATTTCCTGAACGAGCATCATCTTGGTTTCAGAAAGCATATGAGTTGCTCTTTGCTAAGCCATACTCATATTTTATGTCAATATCAATAACAAGTTAGCCAATTACAATAGCCAAAATTAAAAAGTTAACCCATTAGTTGAAGAATATAGACCTTTATAAATATAATATGAATAACTTTACTAAGAGTTTTATTTCTTTCCAATCTGAAAGAAAACATATGATAGAGACTTTATTATTTTTTTCCTAAATCAATAAGAAGGTATGTTGAAATAACAAAAAATAGATATTATAAATATGCTATAATCCAAAGACAGCATCAATGATAAAACAATAGTACTAACTAGTACACTTAAAAAGAAAATTGATACTTTACTGCTTCCCTGGCTGCTCTCATACTCACTTTTACCCTATCTTTAGCATATTTTAATATGAACTATTCCTTAAGCAAAAGAAATAGAAATTTTGATTTTTCAAGGTATTTAGAATTATTTTACTGTTTTATCGATACTGCAAGAAATTCTTCAGTAATGTTGGCAGCTGGAGCTGTGGGATAAGGTGCAATCTTGGTTTTCCTATGTAACTTCGGATACAGAGTCGGCAAAGTTGGTAAAGAGATCTTGGGGTAGCTACAAGAAGACATGAAACTATTTGTTAATTAAAATAGAAATGAATTTTTTATGTTGTAAGGGATATAACATAAAGCCATAAAAACTGTAATGCTTTGTAGTAAACCTAGAATAGTATGACCACTATACTAGGGAAATTTATGTAAGCAGTTATATTGCTTTTATTTGTAAGATATTATAATTCAGATATATTCCACATATGTTCTTTAAAACACTATAATCCTCAGGCTTAGGAAATAATTGTTGAATTTAAAGCCTCAGAAACAAAGTCAGCTGTTTGAAGGAGATATAAATAAAAAGTCCTGAGAAGTGTTATGCACTAAAAGGAGAAATTTAAAAATTAAGTTTAATATGTATGCTAAAAGAAATATTACAGTCCTTGGACCAGGCTTAAGAAATCCTATTTTAGAACAAAAGTCTTAAATGTAAAAATATTTACTAATTTTATTTCTATAATATGTCATAGAAGGTTCGTGCTCTTATAAAATGGGGCATGTTCCAAATAGAAATCAGCAGATATGATACCAGAACTACATATAATGCATCACCGAAACTAATTGAATAGATTTAACCAAAGAAATATGATATTTTAGGTAAGAAGAGAAAATTAAAATTATCATGATATCTTTTTTTTTTTTTTCCGAGATGGAGTCTCACTCTGTTGCCAGGCTGGAGTGCAATGGCGTAATCCCAGCTCACTGCAACCTCCACCTCCCAGGTTCAAGCGATTCTCCTGCCTCAGCCTCCTGAGAAGCTGAGATTACAGGCACGAGCCACCACGCCCAGCTGATTTTTGTATTTTTAGTAGAGACAGGGTTTCACCATGTTGGCCAGGGTGGTCTCGATCTCTTGACCTTGTGATCTGCCCGCCTTGGCCTCCCAAAGTGCTGGGATTACAGGTGTGAGCCACCACGCCCGGCTGATATCTTCTTTATAGATAAAACCTAAGTTAAAAATTATTTACTTTCACAAATAATATTCCACATTTTATGCCATTGTTACTTTCCATGCCAACAAAAACTCTCTCACTTTCATCTATCTGAGGCAAAGATATTTTTGTTTTTGTAAGTTTCCACATGTATTTTTCGTACCTTCATGTTGAAGCAGTATTCTTTCCACCATGCTGCTGGACGTAGCTACATCTATAGGTCGCAGAAGCTCTGTATTTTTGGCATTGGTATCTGCTCCAAATTCTAGCAGTAAGTTTACAATTTCTGTACTGAATTGTTGGGCAGCAGCATGTAATGGAGTATCCCAATATTTGCCTTTCTGTACATCAGCACCTACGTGTAATAGGGAGTGAAGATAAATATACATAAAAATTATTAAATAAGCCAATTGCCTCAGTGAGGGTAGAAAAGGAAAGGCAATAGAGGAAGGTTACTAAGGGGACTTCAACTCATTTGTTATGAGTTATTTCTTTATATATATATATGTATATATACAGTATCTACATATACATGTATGCCTCATATGTACATAAACATCTATATAAACTGGGCACATCTGAATAGGAGAGGGTACATACATTTGTTATGTTATTCTCTGACACTTTTCTTATGCTTGAGCTTTTTAACTTTTCAATGATCCCCAAAGTAATCATATTAACTAATATTATAAAGAGTGCACAATTAAAGTTCATTTATTTTTATTTTCATCATGGTTGATTGCTTTTAGAATTATTCAGGTGCTTATTTCTATTATTCTTTTCATTTATTTAAGGCAATGAAGCTCTTTGGTTTTCTTGGGAAACTCATGAATATGTGAGCTATTTAAGTAAAATGTATATAGATTTTCCTGCCATTTCTCACTTATGTAGTTTACGTCAATAAGTATATAAAGATATTGAGCTTTGTAAATCAAAAGGCACATTGATGATAGCTGCATGAAAGGAAAGTTTTTAAAAATGCTTATGTTAAAATGCAGCCTACATGTTAAATTACCTCCTGCATACTTACTTTATCCTAGTGCAAATCCTGGCACGTGGTGGTCATTCAATGCATTTGTAATAAATAAATGCTGTTTAGTACTGTTAAAAATAACCATCCCATTTTCTGGTACATAAACGGTTACACCACCAGAAATGTCTACCAATAAAAATGCATAAGTTCTTTTCAACTCTGTTTTCCGATACTATCTTTAAAACTAACGATGTCTTTACGAGGCAGTACACTTTAAGTGTCCCTTTATGACCCTTCTGCTCCTTTCAAATTTCAATAAATGTAATCATTTGCAATATTTTTAAAACAAATATAAAATGTTTAGTGAAAAAATTATATTCCATAACAAAATTTCCATAGAGAAAGCATAAACTTTGTTGGTTATGTCAATTTTATGGAAGAAAAGAGCCTGAAAATAACCATCAATCAACAAATACTAACAGTACTTTTTCCATATTTTATATATATATATATAGAGAGAGAGAGAGAGAGACGGAGTCTCACTCTGTCACTCAGGCTGAAGTGCAGTGGCGCGATCTCGGCTCACTGTTACCTCCGCCTCCTGGGTTCAAGTGATTCTCCTGCCTCAGCCTCCCGAGTAGCTGGGACTACAGGCACGTGCCACCACGCCTAGCTAATTTTTGTATTTTTAGTAGCGACAGGGTTTCACCATGTTGGCCAGGTGGGTCTCAAACTCCTGACCTCAGGTGATCCGCTTGCCTAGGCCTTCCAAAGTGCTGGGATTACAGGCCCATATTTTTTAAAACCCAGTATAAAATGTTTGGTGGAAAGAATAATATTCTTAGCAAATGAACAAAAGGCTTTAAAGCAGGGATGTCCAATCATTTGGCTTCCCTTGGCCACATTGGAAGAAGAATGGTCTTGGGCCACACATATAATACACTAACACTAATGACAGCTGATGAGCTAAAAATAAAATAAAATAAAATAAAATCTTATAATGTTTTAAGAAAGTTTATGAATTTTTATTGGGCTGCATTCAAAGCCATCCTGAGCCACATGGGGCCCATGGGCTGCAGGTTGGACAAGCTTGCTAGAAAGCATAAACTCTATCGATCATACAAACTTCACGGGAGAATATAGCCAAAAAATAACAATCTGTCAATGACTATTAACAGAACTCATGTCTAAGACTGAGTAGGTATAATGAGAATGAAATTGTAGATGTAGACCCTGCTTGCAAGAAGTTTCTCAGTTAGCTAAGATAATGTGAGTAGTGCATAAAAGGGCTACTAAAAATAAAGATGAGTATATATCATGGATCAAATGACTCTCATAAACAATAAATAGCATAGAACTCCATTTACTCATTTTATCTATCTTCTAAACATCGATCACATGAGAGGATGAGAGAGAGGAACCATGCTAGAGAAAAGAGGAATGGAAAAAAAGGTCTGATTCAAATCCTAACGGGACTCTGAGTCCTGTGGTGAGTGGGACCACTATGGTCTCAATGGGTTAGAAATGTTTTTCAGGGACTAAAGCTGAACTTACTTGAAACAAACCTTGAGGAACTGATTTCTTTCAAGTAAGTGGAAAAGGGCAGTAAGTCTTTTCAAGTAAGCAGGACAAAAAGTACAAAGTCTAGAAAAGTGCGTGAGTTTTTAAGGTTAGCAGAAGATGAGCTTGTCCAAGCAGTTATCCTGAAAATTTCTTTTGATGGATTTGTTCCAAGATATATACATACTTGGCAACATCATATTCAATCTTGAGGATCCTAATTTTATGACCTAAAAGCAGAGCTTTCAGACTCCATTACATACCCATATGTCTGCTAATGCAGGGCATGCAAAATGCAGAGATGATGTATCTATCTGTGAGCTGGGAAGCCGATTTATCAAGAATGAGGTTCTTTTTATTGGTTCTCTATTCATGTGTGAAAATGCTTACAATAAGAACATATTTAGCAATGGGATCTAATTTTTAAAGATGCTCATTTAGAGAAATAAATAACTGCTTGTGTGTATGGACAGAACGGAAGATGTTTAAAAGGAAAATACCAGCATAAAGAAGTTTCCAGATGCAATGGAATTGCTGTGACATACAAGCTACATAGAGAGGAGTTCCCAAATGAGGAATGTCTTGGTCAACGTCTATGCCCCAGGATATCAGGATGTCAAGACATTCATGGTGACCTGCCAACACAAAGTAGAGGATTTTACTCAATGCCCATCCACCCCACACACTTCACCCCAGGCTTGCCCTGTGGTATCATTCACTGAAAGATCAACAGAGCACTGCAGGTTGCTAAAGAAACTTTCTCCCCTTGTCACTTAATCCCAGAACTAAGTTACCTTTACTGGCAGCCTCATGCGTGGGGGATGGAAGACAGGACTCCAGCTGGGCTTTGGCGCCATACTCCAGAAGCAGCTCTGCACAGCTTGGACTGCCTTGGGAGCATGCGTTGAATAACGGAGTCACGCCATCTATCGTGATTGCATTTACCTAAACCAAACCAAAATATCCAAAAATAAGATTCATAAGTCATACATGATTAACTGACTTAGTTATGCATTTTCAAAAGGTACGTGATCGGCTAACAGAAATACTTGGGAAAATGTGAACAGTAAATATGACAAAGTATATTTTGCTTTTACGCATCAACAAGAAAAGCTGTAAAACAGACAGAAACATGATGTGGCAGATAATTCATTGGAATGGGCATAAAACTAGCGGAAATCATGAAAAAAATGCATGCTCAAATGGCAAATAAGATCTAATTCAATGATTAGATACTTTTCAGTAAGAATAAACATGAAGAAAAAAGTGTAATGATGATAAAGTTGTAATGAAGCCACATTGCTAGTTTAAAGTGGTAAAATTGGTAATTCTATTTCTGAGACTTTATTTAAGGAAAATCATCCAAAAGATGGGCAAACATTATAGACCTAAATATGTTCATTGACTGCTATTTAGAGTCATGAAAGCAGGAAATAACCTAGAGAATAGTCTATATTACGATGCAGCATGCTACCCATTTATGCAATGATTGGAAATCCTTTTCAGAGTGCAATAAGAAGGCTAAGGAATTCGAGAGCTTTATTTTTATTCTGTTATTTTTGAAAATTACCGAGAATGAAGGGAGGAGAAGTAAAATGAGAACCCTGTTGGATTCTCTCTGTCGGTAGATGTTGAATTATTAATGTTTTGAAAGGTACTTACATTAGCTCCTGCTTCCAGCAGAGTTCTGGCGCATGCCACGTGATCTCCGAGGCAGGCTTCGTGCAATGGGGTGACATGGTCTAAGGTTACTGCATTTACATTATAACCCTAAATGTGACATAATTGTGAAAGGTGAGCAAAGAGTTATATACTTAAAAAATCATCTATATTGATGTCACTAGAGAGTGATATATTTTAGAGATTAAAGAATCTCAGGCAAACCAGTTTCCAGTTTAGCAGGATAGGCCAGTTCAAATGCCATGGGGTCAATCCGTTGTCCGGACTCCTAGCCCTATCATTGTGGCACCATCATGCCTGGACCCAATAATGCCTTAAGTATTCGGTTCAATAGATTCCGGCACATTTTCTTTAAATGTTGCTTTCTTAATTGTTTTTGTCCTTATTTTGTGCTTTGTTTTGTAGAATTAAACACTCCTTTTTGTTTTGTAGAACTAAAGACTTTTTTTTTTTTTTTGAGATGGAGCCTCGCTCTGTCGCCCAGGCTGGAGTGCGGTGGCGCGATCTCGGCTCACTGCAAGCTCCGCCTCCCGGGTTCACGCCATTCTCCTGCCTCAGTCTCCCAAGTAGCTGGGACTACAGGTGTCCGCCACCGCGCCTGGCTAATTTTTTTGTATTTTCAGTAGAGACGGGGTTTCACCATGTCAGCCAGGATGGTCTCTATCTCCTGATCTCGTGATCCGCCCGCCTCAGCCTCCCAAAGTACTGGGATTACAGGCGTGAGCCACCACACCCGGCTGACTTGTTTTGATTGAGGCTATAAAATTACAGGTCAGTCAAGAGTGGGAGAGAAATACTCTATACTATAGTAAACAGTTTTGTGAATTTTTGTCCCTAAATAGGTATGATGAAGTTGTGTGCTGGTGGTTAAGAACTCTGACTACAAAATCAATTAGACTTGGGTTTGAAGCGTGGCTCCATCATGAATAGCTTTAATTTGGACAAATACCCTAACCTCTAAATTTGAAGATTATCATGAAAATTAAATGAGATGATGTATGTAAAGCAATTATTATTATAATGCCCAGCATATGAAAACATTATTTTATTGCAATTATTCAATCAAAACTAAGGAAACACTTTTTCACTGTATTCCAGTCAAAAGCAGAATATCACACTGAAATAATTAAATACTATTAGGATGTGAGATTGTTTACCTTCTTGATATCTTTGGTATTTCATTGTCTGTTGACAAGCATACTAAGTACTGCAACAGGAAGAACCTCAAAGCCAAATCCTCATAACATACTACAGATCACCAAGATCTGTAACACCAATATAGACATGAAGAATTTTTAAATGAAGGCAAGAAAACATAATCCTTTCAAAGATTTCGAGTTGGCTAGCCAGCAGTTAGACTTGGAAAGCTAATCCCACACGGCCACACACTAGAGGCACCGGATGGCAGAAGCACCCGAGAAGGCTGAGACTCCCTTTCGCATCAGGCTCTGGGGACAGCGTCTTGTGATTCTTGGCTGAACTGTCAGTGGATTAGAGACACACACTGAAAAACATCCTAAGACAGCTCTTCTTCAAAGAACTGCATGGCCCTTTCTGAGAAATTACCCTTTAGAAATTGTTGACCCCTTTTCAGTGTTTATTTTCCTCCCATCAAGTGATGAACAAAACAAAATAGTCATATGGTTATCACAGAGCTGGAAGACCCTGAGGAAGTGTCTCACTCTACAGATGAGAAAAGGAGGCTCAGGCAGGTTGTGGTTCACTTCAAGCGCCAGCCTAGGATCCAGGTCTTGAGACTCAGGCAGTGCTGTTTAAATTGGGCAACACGACCTTTCCCCTTTCCCTTCTTCATAGCCATCTGAAAATGTTCTTTCTCCTTGAGACTGGGAAACACTAGCACATGACTTCCAGATCTGGGTGTGCATTTGATTTTTTTTTTTTTTTTTTTGAGATGGAGTCTCACTTGCTCTGTCGCCCAGGCTAGAGTACTATGGCATGAACTTGGCTCACTGCAACCTCTGCCTCCTGGGTCCAATTGATTCTCCTGTCTCAGCCTCCCAAGTAGCTGGGATTACAGGCCCTAGCCACCATGCCCGGCTCATTTTTGTAGTTTTAGTAGAGATGGGGTTTCACCATGTTGGCCAGGCTGGTTTCGAACTCCTGACCTCAGGTGATCCACCTGCCTCCGCCTCCCAAAGTGTTGGAATTACAGGCGTAAGCCACTGTGCCCGGCTACTTTTTTTTATTTTTTTATTTTTAGTAGAGATGGGGTTTCACCATGTTGGCCAGGCTGGTCTTGAACTCCTGACCTCAGGTGATCCACCTGCCTCCGCCTCCCAAAGTTCTGGAATTACAGGCATGAGCCACCGTGCCCAGCCTGGTTGTACATTTAAAATACATCAGAAGCTTTCAACAACAACAAAAAATACCCAAGCCAGAGTGGTTTTTTCAATAAGGATTTGTGTTTTTCATTTTTCCTCTGGTGAGTCTGCTGAGCAGGCAAGTATAGAAATGGTTGTCCTGTAGTTTTGTTAGGCAGTTCCCCAGAGCATATCACAGATTACCATAATGTAAAACAAGATTGCTTTGGCATCTGATCTGATGACTTCTTTTTGGATATTTTATTACTGAACTAAGTCTGTAATGAGCTGTACAATTGTGCAGAGTTAAGCATATTTAGAAAGCTTAGTCAAAAACACATAAATCCAATCATTACTTCCTTAAATGTCTATCGATGAACAAATACACTCTCTGGGAAATTTAAAATACTAAGACATACAATTATATCAAAATATTTATAAAAGAATTTTCAAAGATAAGTGAGAAACTATTGACTTCTCCGACATGAGTTAAATAAAAGAGCAGAAGTAAAAATCAAGTAGTTTTATTATATTTGGATTGATTTGTTTTGACTATGTTCTATGTACATGGAAAGGGGGTATATTTTAAACTATATGTAATATATTACCTGTGATAATAATGTTCTCAGAGCAAGAAGGCGCACTGCAATTCAGCCTGGGTGACAGAGCAAGACTCCACCTCAAAAAAGAAAAAAAAAAAACAAAAAAAAAAAAAAAAAAATAGAAAACAAAAATCTGTGAGTCAAAGTGATTACTAGTAGATACAATCAATTCCAAGGTCACATAAATTATTCACACGCAGTTCTCAACAGGGTGACCCAGATACTTATACTGTATATTAGGAAATTTGACTTTTATTGCAGGAACCAGATAGGCAGTTCCCAACATGAGCCACGATGCATGCTCTGAAATTGACCCACCCTAGACTTACTGTGCCTTTTTTTATTTTTTTATTTTTGTTTATAGATGGAATCTCACTCTGTTGCCCAGGCTAGAGTGCAGTGGCATGATCTCAGCTCAGTACAACCTCTGTCTCCCAGGTCAAGAGATTATCCCACCTCAGTCTCTTGCGTAGCGGGGACTACAGGCGCACACCACCACGCCTGGATCAGTTTTGTATTTTTAGTAGAGACAGGGTTTCACCATGTTGGCCAGGCTGGTCTTGAACTCCTGACCTCAAGGGATCCACCTGCCTCGGTCTCCCAAAGTGCTGGGATTATAGGCATGAGCCACCGCGCCCGGCTTACTATGCCTTTTGAATTATCTGCACTCACTATTACCCCTAGTGAACCACTAATAACATTTTTCTTCCTGACTTTATGCTTGGCTGGCCTAGAGGTCTTAGTTCCAGAGGGAGGAATGCTTCCGCCCAGAGATACAACAATGTTTCCATTGCCATGGAAGCTCAGAATGAGCTCCTCCCGCCTCTGAGTCAACAGGCAAAGAAGAAGGGAGTTATGGTGTTGACTGGGGTGACAGATCCAGACTTCCATGGGGAAACTGGACTAGTACCCCACAATGGAGCTAAGGAAGAGTATGTCCAGAGTACAGGAGATCCTTTAGGGCATCTCCTAGTATTATCATGCCCTGTGAATAAGATCAAAGGAAAATCACAACACCCAATCCAGGCAGGACTATGAATGGCGCAGCAGGAATGAAGGTTTGGGTCATCTTGCCAGATAAAGAAGTATGACCAGCAAGGATGCTTGCTGAAGGCAAAGGGGTTACATAATGGGTAGTAGAAGAAGGTAGTTGTAAACACCAGCTATGATCACGTGACAAGTGACAGACATGAGAACTATAATTGTCATGAGTACTTTCTCCCTATTTTGTTAAGAATATGTTAACATATATTAAGCAAATTTATCTTTATTTTCATTCCCTTTTTATTCCTTTATAGGTAACATAAGATGTACTGATTTTTTAAATCATGAGATATCAGGAAAGGAGTAAACATCATCCCAGAACTTTACCTCTTCTTCTGGAGAAGGGATTAGTGCGTTTTCTGTTGTTGTCAGGATAGTAATATTATATCTGGTGGAACCATTACCTTGTTGTTGCATTTGTTTTGGAGATTATGTGGCTTAAGGAGATGCATGTAGGAGCCACGTTGACAAGGGGTGGATTAGTGATGGTAAATTTCAGGTATCAACTTGACTGAATTAAAGAACACCTAGAGAATGGGTAAAGTACTGCTTATGAGTGTGTCTGCGAGGGTGTTTCCAGAGGAGATTGTCTTGTGAGTAGGTGGCTGAGTGGAGAAGAGCTTCTTGCAGTATGGATGGGCACTATCGTATGGTTGGCGGCCTGGAAAGAACAAAAAAACTCTCCTGGTGTTGGGACACTCTCTTCCTCCTGCCCTTGGACATCAGAACTCCAGACTTTCTCTGACCTTAGACTCCAGGACTTCAGCGGCCCCCTGGGTTCTCAGGCCTGTGGCCTCTGACAGAGAATTACATTGGCTTCCCTGGTTCTGAGGCTTTGGTACTTGGACTGAGCCACACTACCACATTCCAGGGTCTCCAGCTTGCAGACAGCCTGTCGCCGGACTTATCAGCCTCCAGTCATGTGAGCCCATTCCCCTAATAAATCTCCTCTCATTTATCTGCATCTATGTCTGTCTGTCTGTCTGTCTGTCTGTCTATCTATCTATCTATCTATCTATCTATCTGTCTGTCTGTCTGTCTGTCTGTCTGTCTGTCTGTCTGTCTATCTATCTATCTATCTATCTATCTATCTATCTATCTATCTATCTATCTATCTATCTATCTATCTATCTCTATCACCTATTTGTTCCGTCTCTCTGGAGAACCCTGACTAATACACCTAACAGAGAAGAGGAGAATTAGGGTCACCAGATCAGCCACAAAAAAGTTCTTTTCATAGTTTTTCACAATGAACCCCTCCTCTCAATTTTGTTTTGTCCTTTTAGCAGGAATAGCAGCTTGAATGCCCACCTCACCACACTCCCAGCTCCTTCTACTATATCCTGTGGTCCCCCCACCTCAGCTTGCCCAGACTCTGCGGTGTAGGGGCTGCAACATGTTGCCATGGAGGGCAAGTAGCTGAGCCCCACGTCTGAAGTGAAGCATGAGCACTGCTTCTGCACCCAAGCCCTCCTGAGTGATTCTCAACAGTGTCCTAGTGGTTAAGCATTCTATTGCCTGTTGCTATAAAATGGGTATCATCATTGTGATAAGGAAAGACCTCCAAGGCAGCTCATTATCTTCCCCGCAGTAAAATCACTCTGCATAAACCAAAAGGCAAAACAAAGAAGGCAATGCATGGTCATGCCAGTCAGGCCTAGGAGCATCAGCTCTGGAGTTAGACCATACGACTCTCTAAATCATTACATTTCATCTAGATTTCATTTCCTCAAGTTGAAGATGGAAATAATAATTGTATATACCTCAAGGAGATATGAGAAATCAGATACTATACATTGCACTTAGACTAGCATATGCACATAGTAAACACCATTCAACATTACCTGCTATTACCATTACTTGTAAGTCAACATAGAGAAGAGAAACTATGCCTGCTCTCCCGTAGGATTTGTATTTCTGAGAAAATTCTGTAATATTACCAGACACAAAGGGATTGATAACTGGAAATGACTTCTGCCCTCTGCACCAGGCTGGGGTAACAATCTTAACATTGAGAAAAACCAACTTATTTAATGATAACCTGATTGCCTAAATAAAAGCAGAGAATGCTTGCACAGTCCTCACCATATGCCACGTCCTGCCCTGGTTGCTGGGCATAAATTTACTTGTTTTATCCTCACCCTGATCCTTTGAGGTGGGCGCTATTATTATCTCTGTTTTCCAGGTGAAGAAACTGTGACACGCAGAAGTGAAATAACTTGCCTAAGGTCGCACAGCCAGAAAGGGGTGGATGTAAAATGGAAACTGCAGCCTCCTACCTGCAGTGACAATACTTTTCACTTGTTGAGAGATAGTGATCCTATCTCCCAATACACACACACTCTTATGCACAGAGTATGTGAAACATTTCAGCCAATGGTAACAGCATACATCTCTCTGAGACATTTTGTTCCTGTCATTGATTTCATTACTATATTTTTCCTTCTAACACCCCCTCCAAAATAAAACCCTTCAATCTGAATAGAAGTTTTATTTCATTGTATTCTTAGTAAACGTAGGCTGTTGCTTGACAAGATAAAGTTTACTGAAACAAGATACCATAGCAATAGTACAGGAACGTTGTAATCCATGCTAAGTTGTAAGTAAACAAATTAGGGAGGCAAAGGCTCACTTTGATTCTAAGTTTTAGCAAGATCTTTTTAATTTAGTGGGTTGAAAATTAAAAGTAATTTTCTCATTCTTGGGTTCTGTTTCTTAGATAGTCAGGGAATTTCTATTGTCTACACAGTCTTTATTAATCATCTCTTATTATTTTAAAATATAATCTGTTTCATTCTGATTCCTTTTCAGCAAATTTATTCTACTCCCTGATTTCAATAGAAAAAAAGACAATGACAATTAAGTCTTATCACGTATTTATAAGAAGAAAAGCAATTCCTGGAGTATGTCCCTGAAATGATAGAACTCCCAGCCAGTTTCTTGCATTGGTGTTTATCCTGAATTACAGAATAACAATAATTGAGGTTTACAATTAAAGACGTTACAACTCCCAAAAGAAGACTAATGTATACTTTCTCTCTCAATAACAGATATAAGTTTCCATCTAGTGTTATTTCTCACTTATCTAGAAAAGTTAGTAAGCCAGACACATAATTCTTTTGAGTTTTCATTTGCAACAAGTTACTGTGATTAGCCATACTGTGTATTACTTCTTTCTACTGTGTGACAGCTGTATTCTATATTCAAGGCAGAATTGCAATAATGCACACCAATAAATATTTTTTGGTAGGCCAAAAATTGGTGGCAAAGTAATAACTTATACGAAATTGGAACATTATATTATCATTAGATAAAATGCAAACGTCATCATCACAAATAATGTTCTTTTGGGGAAAGCATTTTGCCAGTTCCAGCTTCTAAGATGAAATCTGATGCTTTAAAAATCGTAGGCCTCTGTTTGTATCATCATTAAACAACATGATTGCAGAATGAAATTCTGCAGAGCTTCAGAACATATATCAATTTTTTGTGAATACTTAAATATTTAAGAAAATATGAAAATTATACTAACTTTGCAAATAGATTGCATATGTGAAGCCACTTTGTTCAGTTTAATCAGCAAAGCAATAATAAATCCATAAAAATTTTAGTAATCAATGCCTAAATGTGTTTAGATTTAAATAATCACTCATAATATTTATAATGATCAGTTTCTCTCTTGTATAATAGTATATTTAATTATCCTTAATTTATCTCTTAAACACAGGTGGTGAATTATATGGTGTCGACCCATTATCCCTGCCTATTTTTCCACTGTCACTAGCTAACAGGACAATTAACCAGATGTTGTTGGGAATGGTAAAGGCCTAGAGACGCGGCCTTTGGGATTCATTCTGGAATCATTCCTTTCTAGTATATTATGATGGCCTTTAAGGGGAAGTAAAGCTAACAATATTTGTAGCTGAAGGGTATTTGATGTTTCTTCCAGTCAGCTCTTCTCCCTTGCATACTAATGTGTCTGTTCATCAAAATGATTGTATTAGTCTTCTGAACAATTTCAGCATTACTTGCTGGGATTGAGAGAAAGAGAGAGAGAGAGAGAATGAAAGGATTATTTAGAAAGCAGGCCACATCAGGGACAAAATAAAGAAATGTCAGTATCCAAATCCCATCCCCCAGTTTCCCCCCAGGCTGTCACTTAGCTTTCTGGCCCCACTGCCATTTTCTTTATCATCCAAACTTAAGTCCATCAAGATGAGGAGAGGAAAAAAAAAAAAAAAACTGAAGCGAGATATTATGTATGTGCACTTGCTATTATTTCTATTAATAGGACCTCCTTTGGCATGGAAAAGTTGAATGTCATTGTCATCCTCAGAAACGAGTTTTGAATGTTGGATGAGGGAGCCCTTGGCCCATCTTGCAAGAACGAAGCACGTGCTATCATTTCATGAACTGAGCTCTGCTCACCTGCAAAGGACCTTGCAATCTCTCACTGCTCCTTGAAGAAGGGGGATGGGAGTGGAGAGCAGAAGGAGAAGAAGAAAATAGAGAGTAGGAGGAAGTGAGAAATGGGATGAGTGTAGGAAAAAGGCTGCGGGGCTGGGCAGGCCTGGATTGGCACCCCAGCTTAGGACAGTAGCCTTTATAAAGTCATCTAACCTCCCTGAGGTTTTGTTTCCTCATCAAATGAGAAAAGCACAATCCATGAAGCAGGATTGAGGGAGGATTAGAAACGAGCATGTTAAATGCCTGCTCTCTAAATGCACAATAAATAATAACTAGCATTATTGGCTACACATAAGCTGGTAAATGGGGGAGATTTTAATATGAGTTTTAGGGAACAATATTTCCTCCCAAGATAGGGAAACTCAAGTAATAAATAACATCATTTATTGACTAAAATATTTTTCTGCACTGTCACCTTAATTAAATGACATACAACAATGGAGTGATTTATAAATATATATAAGCCAGCAACCAACAGCTGCTGTTACATTTTTTTTCTTTCTGAAATGAGAAATAAAAAATGAAGCTGTATCAATCTATTACAGAAATAATTTCTGGAACATGTATACCACTCAATGAAAAAAAATCTTACTTGTTTTGAACTGTGTATTTATTTCCCTGTAATTTATTTTCTTGTAATTCCTTAGAAGAATTTATGTAATTAATCTAATAACATATGAGAATCAAAGGTACTACAATGTATATCACCTTCCAATTTCTGTATGAACTAAGTCTTCACACCTTGTTTTTCCCCTTCAAAATCTGAAATTTAGTAACTATAGATTTCTCTTCAAATATATTTAATATGAAATATCTTATCTTTCAATATCAATATGCTTTATATCAGAGAGATTTATGAGCCATCTCAAGACCAAACAAGATATAAATATCTTTATGTACAGCTACTTACTACTTTTATAATTGTGTTAGACTTTCATTGAGTGTCTAAGATAAAAGCAATGCAACCCTTACTTTAAAAAACGTGTAATTTAACTCTTTAGGATAAATTATTCAGTGTGAAATTGTTTTATAAAGTGTCTGTAACTTCACCATGCTAATCAAATTCCTAGTTATTCTCTCTCTGTAGCTACACAGGAGGTGGCTCTGACTATATTTAGAAGCAACTCTTGTTCCCAGACATCTGGTATATAATTTACAGGGAGAGAGCCTGCCCTGTTTTGTAAACACCACATTGCTAGAGAAAAACACTCACGTTTTTATATCTATGCGATTTTGTAAGGTTTGATATCATACCTAAATCACCATCTCCCCATGGTACTTCACACCAGCCACTGTCGAGGTAAATCCGACTCATGCTTTTTTTTTTTTTTAATCAGCAAGAAAAGAAAAAATCACTTGTCATTTGCTAGTTCTGTTCGGCCATTTTAAGGAGCTCCAAGCTCCTTGTAATATGACCGTCAGCCTCCAAAAAGAAAAAAGCTGTTGAAAAGGTGATTTATTTTCAAAATTGCTTTTTCTTATTGATCACTCCTCTTTACTTGAGAAATTTCTGGTCCTAACTTATTTTTTCTCCTTACAACATGTGCCCTGAATTGAAATAAAAGCACTACAATTACACCTCTGTCCATGGCCATGGAAAAACCGTATTATTATTAAAAATGTCTTTGTGGCCGGGGCCGATGGCTTATGCCTGTAATCCCAGCTGCTCTGGAGTCTGAGGCTGAAGGATCACTTGAGCCCAGGAGTTTGAGATCAGCCTGGGCAACATCGTGAGAGAACTTGTCTCTGCAAAAAAAAAAAAAAAAGAAAAGTAAATTTTAAAAATTATCTGGGCACGGTGGTGTGTCCCTGTAAGTCCCAGCTACTAGGGAAGTCCTAAGATGAGAGGATTGCTAGAGCCTGAGTTTGAGGCTGCAGTGAGCTGTGTTCCTAATACTGCACTCCAGCTTGGGCAACAGAGTGAGACCCTGTCTCAAAATAAAACAAAGCAAATAAACAAAAAAGCCTTTACCTGCTCCCAATCTTAGAACATCCCATCAGCAGAAGCAGGATGTGGACTCAATAGAGAGCTAGCTTAGCGATGGTGCAGAGTTTAGCCACACCCGCTCTTCCTCAGTGTTCTCAAAATAGGAAAATAAGGGAATTAATTATAAGGAGAGGGAATAAGCAATGACATTTTCATATAACATTTTCATTTCGGTAAAAAATGGCAATACCTTTTTTAGATCTCTTACTATACATTATATATATATATATTTTTTTTTAGATGGAGTTTCGCTCCTGTCGCCCAGGCTGGAGTGCAATGGCGCAATCTTGGCTCACTGCAACCTTCAACTCCCGGGTTCCAGTGATTCCCCTGCCTCAGCCACACAAGTAGCTAGGATTACAGACATGTGCCACCACACTGGTCTAATTTTTGTATTTTTAGTAGAGATGGGGGTTTCACCATGTTAGTCAGCCTGGTCTCAAACTCCTGGCCTCAGATGATCTACCCACCTCGGCCTCCCAAAGTGCTGGAATTACAGGTGTGAGCCACCGAGCCCAGCCCCTGTAAAATATTAAACCAACAATCGTCTTCACAATGGAGGTGGATTTACCATGAAGCCAGTGAAACCCCTAACCTGCACAGACTCCCCTTCTAAGACTCTGTCCCTAATTTCATGTTACTTTTCTTAAAGGAGCCCCTAAAGTGTATACAGTATAAGCTTCAGACTGGACAACATCTAGCCCATCTCTACTCACAAGTTTATAAGCAAATAAAAAATCACTAGGCATTTACTAGCCTTTATTGTATACTTTCAGACAACCACAGAGCCACAGAAATCCTTGAAACATGGTTTCAAGGGAAATAATGTCTGGCATTTCAATGCATTTCTAAAAGCCAACGTCTTTATCTTAAGACTAACTATTCCTTTTTCACTTCTCTGTTGGTTTAAACAGTATTATCATTTCCCTCCATCACCTGGTAATAATCATACGGTCTCAAATTGAAGCACAATAATTTTCAAGCTACCAGTTTTCTCAGTTAACTATTACTGATCACTGGTGCCATGGATAGAGAGTGCTGGATTTAAGTATAAGATAGACCTGAGTTCAAATTCCAGCATAGATATTCACTAGTTATGTGACCTTTGGCAGTTAACATCTTGAAACTCAGTTTTCTCAACTGTAAAAACAAGGGTGATTCTGCCTACCTAATTGAATTGTAATGAATGTAAAGTACTTAGCACAGTACTAAATGCATTTGAAACATCACAAATACAGTCCAAATTTCATCTTAAACAATTACTTTCATATATCTTCCCTATCAGCTTTTAACTACATCTTCCAAACAGAAGGAAGGATAACTTATTTAAGATAATGATGCTTTATCTCATCTTATTCCTCTTGCCTATATATCCGTAGGAGATAAAAAGAGAGAATTGTCAAAATTTAGTAACAATTATTACATGCATATGGATTACTCTAATCTACATAGCTCCCACGCTGATCTTTCCCACAAATTTCAGTGCCACATGTTAAAATTTACTTCTGGGGATTCACCTAGACACTTTCCTGGCATCTCAATACATTTCTAAAAGCCAACACCTTTCTCTTACGATTAGCTATTCCTTTTTCATTTTTCTATTGGTTTAAACAGTGTTACCATTTCCCTCCATCACCTGGTAGTAATAATATGGTCTCAAATTTAAGCACAATAATTGTCAAGGAAACTCTATATTGAATGTTTCATATGCTTCTTCGAAAGGAGTCAGTTATTTTTGGCCCACTGTTTTTTTCTGTTGTTGTGGTTTCTTTCCCCACCTTGAGTCCTCACTATCCAAGCTCAGTCTTTGGATCTATCCACACTTACTCTTGAGGAGCTCCCTATTAGTGCCATGAACATAAATACTATCCACATGTTGATTACCCCAATTTTAGGTTTGGCTATTCAGCTTCTCCACTTGAATATATAAATAGGTAATTCTACTTAACATGTCCCAAACTGAACCCTTGATTCATTACTCCTAACGTCTCCTGATCCGCAAATGGTAACTCCACTCATCCAGGTGCTTCAAGGCCAAAACCCTTTGCATAATCCTTAGTTTCTATTTCTCTCGACCGCCAGGCCCACACCAGGAAGTCATTTTGCCTCTATCATTTAAATGTATCCAAACTTTGTATCTCAACCTCCACCACTATACCCTAGTCCAAGCCACCATTATTCTTATCTGACGTATTGCAAAAGTCTCCTAACTAGTCAGTGTGTTTCTGCCCATGCCCTTCCAGTAATCTTTACTACACATGGGAGCCAAAGCAATCCTTTGGAAGTTAGAAAGAATCCAATGGCTTCCCTTCTCACCTGGAATAAAATCCAAAGCCTTTGTCATGACCTATGAACTCTCCAGGCTCTGATCTCGGGTTCTACGCACTTTTTCCTAGGCCCGTCATCCTCATCCAGCCATACTGGCCTCCTTGCTTTTCCTTACACAACCTTCTGTTTGCTCTTTCGGAAGTACTCCTTTCTGAGACACACATCACTTGTTCTCTGACTTTAGTGCTCCCTGAAATATCACCTTATCAGACAGGCCTTCTTGACAACCTTCTATTAAAAATTCCTCCCTGTTCCTTCCCTAACATTCATTCTTTGTCTCCTTTCCCTGCTCTACTTTTCTTCTCAGCACTTATCACTAGAATGTTAGACCTTAGAAAGCGAGACTCAATTGATTTCATTCATTACCATACCCTCGATACCTAGCACATGAGTGAATGTTGCATGAATGATTGTTCAGAGTCACACGATCACACCCAAATTCATTAGAACCTTGTCTGAGCGGCCATATGGAGCTTTGTAATGAGGTTAAAATCAAGGGCTGTGAAAGGAGGCATATCTGAATTGGACTCCTGACTCTATCACATATTGGCTAACTCCGTTTCTTGACATTGCTAAGTTTCAGTTTCCTCATCTATAAAATGGGGGCAATCGTATTACATATTCTAGCTGTTCTGAGGGTTACATGGACATGAGAAGTGTCTAACACAGTGTGTTCTTAAGAAAGTCAATGTTATTATTTCCATTGCATTAGGACATAGGGCAATTAAATGACTTGCCCCAAGTTATAAACAATAACTGACAAAGCCAGGAAGCAAACTTGGTTCTTTTGAACGTCCAGTTGAAATTTTAGGGTACAATATTCTTTTCAACCCTAGAAATCATAGGGCACTTGGTGGACTGTTAATCCACAAAGAGTCCATCATAAATATAACTAACTGACTACACAAGTGGAGAGTTATTTCAATAAAAGGAAGAACTGTGGAATTGTGTTTTCTATATTTTCATATAATAATATGTATATTTGAAATAATAGCAAAACACAGCAATACGGTACTATTAGCTGTAATGTCATATTGACTATAAAAGTTGTACATTAAATAAATGAAATTTAAAATACACAAGAAATCATAATGCTTGTTTCTAAATACAACCATTACAAACATTTTAGGTTGTATCTTTCCAACTTTTTTCTAAAAACACACATTTTTTAATCAAGATACAATCATACTGTTCATAATGTTTTTAACTGATTTGTTTCATTTAAGATATCTCATGGTCATTGTTCTATGTGAAAAAATATAGTTCTACCACAAGTGATTATGATATATTGATATGTATTTAATCATATAGCTAGAGCATTATGTATGTATTTATTTAATTATCTATCAAATGATGTTTAGGTGGCTTTTAGTTTTGGGAAATCAAACATTATTACTTATCTTTGTGAATAATTATCTGCTTAGGGTAAATTCCTAAAATTTTCACACATGCCATCAAATTACCTCCAGCAAGACTGATCCTATTTACATTCTCATTAACAGCACTGAGAAAATGTAAAGCTAAATCTAGTGAAAGTTTGCTAAGACTTGTCTTTTTTCTCCTTTTAAATCAAAGCATGGGGGCATTTTTTTTATTACATTTTTTTCTTCTTTTTTTAAGAGACAGAACCTTGCTCTGTCATCCAGACTGCAGGGCAGTGATGTGATCAAGGCTCACTGCAGCCTTCAAATCAGGCTCAAGCAATCCTCCTGCCTCAGCCTTCTGAGTCACTGGAATAACAGGTATGTGCCACTGGGCCTGGCTCTATATTTTCAGTGTATTTAAGCCATGTCAAAGAAAACTGTATACAAAATTAGATTTTTAACATAAAATAATAGCTTATTTTCAACTTCCTTTAGAGTCTCTATCTGCATTGAAGGTACGTGAGATTCATCCAGGTGAATTAGTTTACTTAATTCTTTTTTTAATTTTTGCCATTGCCACAGTTCTATTATCTTGCTAATGCCTGTGATTTAGTGCATTGTTAGGTAATTTACCCTTCATTTAAGAAATGACGGGATTGTCTTTATTTCTATAATAATTGCATTCCTTCTGGACTTTAAGGACCATAAAATGATGAGACTGTTTATTGCTGCTCTCCACCTCTAGCATAGTGCCTAGCACACAGTCAGCACTGGATGGGCATTTGTTGGATTGCTGAATTGTCTTCTTTGTAGTCAACCACTTTTTTCCTTGCTGGTATATTTCTCAATTTTGTTGTTAATTATGTTTTTATTTTTTTTATTTATTTTTATTTTTATTTTTTTTGAGACAGAGTCTCGCTCTGTCGCCCAGGCTGGAGTGCAGTGGCGCAATCTCGGCTCACTGCAAGCTCCGCCTCCCGGGTTCACGCCATTCTCCTGCCTCAGCCTCCTGAGTAGCTGGGACTACAGGCGCCCGCCACCGCGCCCGGCTAATTTTTTGTATTTTTAGTAGAAACGGGGTTTCACCGTGGTCTCGATCTCCTGACCTTGTGATCTGCCCGCCTCGGCCTCCCAAAGTGCTGGGATTACAGGCGTGAGCCACCGCGCCCGGCAATTATGTTTTTAAAAAGTAACAAAAAGGAAATGTGTATTGGGGTGGGGAGTAGGGATCCAGTTGCTTTCTCAATGTCTGAAAGAAATTATAGTGTTTTAATTTATTTGAAAATATGCTTTGTATGTTTGAAAAACATAATCATTTATAATAACATTCTTCGAGCTCTAGCTATTACATAGTAAATATAACTCTTACAATCTTGGGGGGCAGGAGTCATTTTATCTTGAATCTGCATTTTCAACACTTAAATCAATCACCTATCATACTGGTGTTCTACTGAAACTTATGCAAATGTATGCATATTCCTTTTTAAAAATAATTCCTCCTCTTTGGTGCTGGGCTCATTCTCCTTTATATCTTTCATATTTTTCTATCATTATAATTAATGACCTCATGTCAGAACACTTTAAGGAAGTTGCTCTATTCATTTACTTGCCTAAATCATCCTCCTACTTGATGTCTAATTTACATGATTTAAAATTTCCAAATTGCCTGTAAACAGTCTTTTCCTGCTTAATAGCATCTTTCCTTGTTTCCACACCAACTTAGAAACACCTGCTGAAACAGAAAGGTAAACAAGCCAGAGGCTAAGAGTTTGCAGTCGTGTTTAATATACAGTCATAAAAATGAGGCAGCCGATGCAGTTTCCATACACGAAAAGGCGAGAATACAGAGCAGTCCTTTGCCATGCCATACATGTACATTTCAATCCACATTCTGGAAAGCACCCGCAGTTTAAAGTTAGTATTTGCAAAACAGGCCAATATGGTTTATTTCAGGACACCGACAGATTTGAAATGGCTGCCATACTAACCTTGACTGGTCAGAATACCCCAGCTAGCTTTTCGTTTAGAAGAACATTCCTCTCTACTCGCTAGCCTTCTTTTCGTGAGGACCTGCTTAATGTAGTTCATTTCAACAGCAATATCTGCGGACATAGTTTGGTTGACGTTTTTTGTCTGTGACAGCCAGGTGTCATAACTGCAAGTGTTCTAGCAAGAGGAAATATCAGTGTCTGGATTTCTAACTATTTTTTCCTTCCCTTCAGACTTTCACAGAGGTTCCTGTGTGCTAACCTGAGAATGTCTTCAAAATTGAACTCTATTCATAAGCACTTGGAGCAGGGCTGTTAGGTGCAATGTGGGGGATGGGCCAGAAATGCTGGAGCATTTTCTATTTTTAAAGCAGAGACATGCTGCAGCCGGAAGTCTTTAACTGTTTGTGTGATATAGAAAGTAAAAAGTGAGTATAATTGCTTTTCCTAGTCGAAACAGGATAGAAATTAGTTCTATCGTTAAAAGATAAAAGCCTATTTAAATAACCTACAAATCAATCAAATGTAAAATTGCCTGTTGATAATGACTGCAGACAGAATATTGCAGTCAGAAAGCTCAGGAGTGATCAGTGACTAGGTTAGCCTTTCTCCTTCATCCTCACATGCAAGTATGAGATGTGCATTAGGGCTGATGTGCATTAGGGCTGGGCACGGTGGCTCACGCCTGTAATCCCAGCACTTTGGGAAGCCGAGGCAGGCAGAGCACCTGAGGTCAGGGGTTAGAGACCAGCCTGGCCAACGTGGTGAAACCCTGTCTCTACTAAAAATACAAAAATTAGCTGGACATGGGGATAGGGCGCCTGTAGTCCCAGCTACTCGGAAGGCTGAGGCAGGAGAATCACTTGAACCTGGGAGGCAGAGATCGCGCCACTGCACTGCAGCCTGAGTGACAGAGGGAGACTCCGTCTCAAAAAAAATAAATAAATAAAAAGCGCGTTACGGTCAGCTGGTAGCCAGCTCATGTTTTCATTTTGCAAGGATCTAAGTTTAGAATTGGCTTCAGTACAAAATCACAGTCCTCTTATTTATATAGGCACAGCTCACTATTGTGATTTTTCTAGAGGTCATTTCTAAATCAAAAGACGTCAGCAGTCAATTTAAATACAGCTGAGATTGTTCACCCTAAAAGGCAGAGGAAAGGGTAGTTGGCAAGATGAGAGGAAAAACCAAACATGTGCCTGGTATTTTTTGCTGGCCTATAAAGTTGAAAAAGGCACACAGTCTATGATGGAATCAAGAGCAGTGACCGAACTATGATAGGACTCCAAGGATTAAGTGAGCTGGTGATCACATTACAGAGTATTAACATACTGAAGTCTGTCTTGCTGAAATATGGTGACAGATTCTGTTATGTGTCTTTTTTCATCAGCATTTTTAAGGCTCTACCTTCTTCTGGTATATAAAAGGAAAAAGAATTACTGGGGATATTGTCTTCATGTAACAAGCAAGAGAAAAAAATTATGACGATAATTCTTTCCTAGGTACTAACCTATTGACATTTGCTGCCATATTACATTGCCAATGTTTACCTCAAGTTATCACTAATGAATACCATGCATATCTTTTCCTTATCTTGAATTAAGTTCTAATCCTACCAGCTGTTTGTGTGACCTGGGGCAAGTAGCTTAATGACACCAAAGTTTCCTTCTCTATAAAATGAGGAGCTTGGATGTGACCAGATTCTATGACAAACACACAAAGGGTAAGAGAGTGCGTGAGCTGTAGACATATTAAATAACCACAGAAGAGGCCAGATACTCCCAGTGAAACTGAAACTCAGAGCCAGCTTGGCCCAGGCTATCTGTATGGGTGGCACATTACTAGGTGAAGTTAGAAAAGACTGAAGGGGCCTATTCAGTCCAGCATATTTACATGAAGCAACTGTCATTCCCCACTGGCTCTTTGTCACCTGGTTTACACTCATAAGGGGAGTACGGTAATCTACACAAACCATACAGTAAAAGTAAATTTTAATTTTTGTTTAAAATTAAATTAATTAAAATTTTCAATTTTAAGCTTATGCTCATTATTCTGTAACAACAAAAGCTTTATGCTTTTGAATAATGCATATTCCTACAGAATGCATAATAATGCATAATAATATTCCTACAGAATAAATGTAGGAAGTTTTATCATAAGTATTGTGACAATTTTTGTTTTATCATCAGTACTGTGACAATGTTTGTTCTGAAAACAATTTTAGACACCGTGTATTATAATGTTCTGTTTCTATGTCTGTCTCCCCCACTGGGTTGTGCACTCTGATCACAGAGACTGACTCTATACAGCTGTTATTGCACAGGTCTAAGTACTGTATCTCTTAGGCCATGTGCACTAGAAGAGTTGTTAAAGAGTAATTCGAACATGGAATTTCCTAGAATGCTTTAAGAAGGCTTTCTGTAGTCCTTAATGGTAGTAAACAGATTTCCAGGGCAGTGGGGAGAAAAGAAGCCAATGGATTTGAGCATAACTCACACTTATTGAACTGGGAGATGCGCTGGGCTTCAGGAGAAGCCTTAGTCCGTTCAGGAGAAGCCTTAGTCTGCAAATCAATCAAATGTAAAATTGTCTGTTGATAATGACTGCAGACAGAATATTGCAACCAGAAAGCTCAATTTGGGGACTAAGGAGAACCTATCAATACTTAATTCTTTTAAAAATTTTAAATGGATCAAAAGCAAAAGTAATTTTTAAAAATGACTCCATGGAATTGGAAGAAAATGGTATATGGTTAATTCACTAGAAAATGACAAGGAACAGAAGAGTGAATAGACTGAGTGTCCTCAGTGTATGTTTTGTGTGCTCAGCTGTATGGATTCATTAAAAATAAATGCACAGTGAGTGAACGTGTTAGGGACAGAATTGTTTAAATGCTGGATAGCTATGATTGTACGTATAAGAGAGCACTGCGAAATCTCGAGATATCTAGAAGAACATTAAGCCCTATGAGTGGGCAGAAGTTTTAAAGAGAGCCAGTATCAGATAAAACACTAGGAAAATAATAAGAATTACATTCTATAGAAGATAATGGACTCTGAATTATTATGGCTCAGAAAAAGCGTCTAAGATATACCATAGATGAGGGATGGCCTAATGTTACTACCGACAAGGACTAAAATAAAATGTTAAACCTTGTAGGATATGAAACAAAGGCAATTCTATCTACCCACCTCAGCCTCCCAAAGTGCTGGGATTACAGGGACTATTGTATTTCCATTTTAACCATTGCTAATGTCCCTGAAAGCACGGGGACCTGTGTCTGGTTTGGTCACTAATCCTCAGTGGGAAAGTGATGTTTAAGCTGGAAAAGTTTCAAAGAAGGGCACCGGAAACCGTCAAAGACATGAAGACACTTCTGCAGCTGAGAAATCTTAAAACTTTTAGATGTTTCAAACTAGAAATTTGAAATCTAAGAGGCGTTAGGACAGAAAGCTACATAATTATGGAAGGCGTAGTTAAAAGTGAATAAACGTTTTCAAGAAATTCTGAAAAACTGGAAAGCAAGATCACCTTCTGACAATTTTTAAAGCTAAAATATTGGGGACACAAATTTAGCTTTTCTGACTTACACAACCAATCACAAACTTAGAGAGCTCACTGCTTCCAAGAAGTGGTATTCAGACAAATTAACAAATGAGTGATCCACAGATATGGATTTTTGAGGGTATATACCTGAGTTTGGGAACTTAAAAGTAATTGTTACTCCACTGTCAGAAAACGAACATCAGGATAAATATATTCCTGCCTGAATCTGGGTTGGCAGTTTTCCCCATTTTTTACTACAAAAATTTCAAACATACATGCATATCCATACACAGTGTCAACAATTATCAACTTACAGTTAGTCTTGTTTCATCTATAACTCACCCACTTCCCCATGAAAACTCCTAGGATTATTTTGAAGCCAATCTCAGTATATAATTTCATCCATAAATAGTTTAGTATTATTTCTAAAAGATGAGTATTCTTCATAATTATAACCACAATATCATAATCACAAAAACAGCAATACCATAATATTAACAAATACAGGTTGATAATTTTTATTTTCTGAAGAGCAGCTCAGTTCACAAACTGCCTTCAATAATGATACGTAAGTTGATATAACTTTTAAGTCCTTTTATCTCAGGGCAAAAGTCTGTGATCATCTTTTCATTTCTGAATGTCTTTTTAAAAGTGTAAGATTCCTATCCTTAGAAAAAATGAATGTTTACTCCAAAATTACTATTAAGGGCTCACTAAGTAAAAAATAAAACCTTCTCCTTAAATCATCACAAAGAAATCCTAAGGTTTTCTTTTACCTGTTAGTGCCAAATTTCCACCATTGCAAAGACGCATCTGGAACGGGCCATTATTCAGTTCTCAGAGGTTGTGTTGCTTTGGGTTTCTTTACAAGGCCATGCACTCATACAACCTTTAGGAGTCATATCTGAGCTCAGTTCTTGCTCCATTTTATTTTTTATTCTACTTTACTTAAACATGAGTACCTAAATCTGTTGGCCTAGTGGTAGTGAGTGAGGGCAGATGAGGTCTGAGGGTAAGCCTGACATAAGCATCTTGGAAAAAATTGAGCAGTTGTTATCCAACAGTTAACCTTTGTTTCAAGGGTCATGCATTTCTTGTATAAAGGTTGCTGGGAAACTACAGATGTCAATCTTGTGGTGTGTGATGTCTCCTCTCCTACAGGAGAGAATGGAGTGGTTAGGACAGGTTACAAGGGTCTGAAAAAAATTACAATTAGAGAAAATATGGGTGGAAGTGAGTGATTGGGATTGAATGGTTAGGTAAAGGATACAACGCTCTGAAAAATCATAATTTGAGAAAATATGATTGAGATCATTACAAAACCACACATTTACCATCAGGGCCTAAATACTGTGGTGAACGATATTTTATCAGTATGTGTGTGTAAGGCTTTGAGAATAAATGTTATATAAGAAGGCCTTTTCAACTCTGTCAACTTTGATACAAGTAAAAACACTGTAAGCATAGTATAAAATCCAATTAAATATAGTTTAAAATAATAATGTCATATGGTTTCACGAAATATATTTTTATTATAGATCCTGAAACAAAATGATAAAGGGCTTCTGTTGAGGAAAATATATCTGTTCCCAATATCCAGGATACTGAACCAACAATAAACATTACTTTTCCTTTAGCTGTTACTTAAGGATGATTTCTATCCTACTCAAATGTTTGTCAATATTGAGAGCTAAAGGTTCTCAAAATGTTTAAAATATCTCGTGTAATGTTAGAAAAGGTATTCCTGCTTTGGGAATATTTTAAACTACACTGAATAAGATTGATGATTTTTTTAAGGCACAAATAATCCCTCCATGGAGAAATAAATAACAAAGTACAATTTTAATTCAAAATATCTAAATCCTTAAATCATGAGGGACCATCATAAACTGTACCAGGGTTTATTAATTTTTATTTGTGTAATGAATGAAGGAGGTGAAATGTCAGTCATTCATTTACCCATTCGCTCAATATGTATCAGGTGCCTAACATGTTTTATGTCCTGGGGACACACAGGTGAAAATAGTTGCTGCCCAGTTGAACCTTAAGCTCTTGGGAGACTTTTAGAATTGCGTGAACCTTAATCAAGCCATCCTCGTAAGCCTGAGAGTCAAAGGTTCTCAGAGTCATGACAAACTTAGCAAATTCCCATAGTTAGGTTGTAGGGATGGTCCCTTAACTGCTAACATTGTCCATAAAATATTTGATTTACATATCGTTTTCACTGATGGTAAATAAATTGTAAGTAGCACCCTAAAATAGTAAGTCCTAAAACAGAGGGCATGACTTTATTATAGACAGTACATTTTTATACTAAGATTTTTATGAAGCACAAAAGAATTCTGTGGAAAAGGAAAGCAAAAACTATTGTTGCTATTGTTATCCTTAACATGGTATCCTTGAAAGCCTTTGGTTGGCATGTGAACTGTGAAATTAACAAATTTTGGCCGGGTGTGGTGGCTCAGGCCTGTAATCTCAGTACTTTGGAAGGCTGAGTCAGGCAGATTACCTGAAGTCAAGAGTTTGAGACCAACCTGATCAACATGGTGAAACCCCGTCTCTACTAAAAATACAAAAAGTAGCTGGACAAGGTGGTACATGCCTGTCATCCCAGCTACTCAGGAGGCTGAGACATGCGAATCGCTTGAACCGGGAGGCAGAGGTTGCAGTGAGCTGAGATCGTGCCACTGCACTCCAGCCTGAGCAACAGAGGAAGACTCTGTCTCAAAAAAACAAGACAATGACAACAAAACACAAAATTATTTCACGTCCTTGATATGAAAAATATTAAAAAGAAAGATGTCATTGCAAAGAAAACAATTAAACAAGCAAAAATCTAACCAAAAATATTGATTCTATTTTTGAAAATAGGACTTGATCTTTCTGCAGATTTCTGCTGAACATACAATATTCATAAGAAAATATATACTTCCTAAAAAATGCCAATTTTATTTGTAACCAAAATACACAGAAATAAAAGTAGCTCTCATTGATGTCGCTTCTTACAAATTTCACTTGCATCAGCAGTTTACCTACATTTGATATAACAAATGACTTTACAGGAGAGCTATAAACAGAACTATTTATTCCCGTATAGGATAGTTGTCAGGAGCCTCAGCCCTGCAATCATACTGCCAATGGTGGGTCCATATCCCAGCTCAGCCAAATATTAAATTTGTTACCTAAAAAAATTACTCAATCTCTTTGTGCTTTAATTTCATTATCTGGAAAATAAGGTTAACAGTAGCACCTACTTCACAGAATTTGTGATTAATACATAACTGTAGAATTAGTACATGAATCAGAGCACCGCCTGGTACACAGCCAGTCCTCAGTTAATGTTAGCTTATGCATTATTCTTATCGGTGCTATAATGTAGATATAAATGCACCATGCATGCTTTCTTCTTCTAATCTTGTCTTTCTACTGACGGGTAAAGTTAAATAGCAAATTGAAAACTTACAACTCAAAAGCACCTTAGTTATTGGTAAACCCCACAAATGTTCATGGTTCATTGTTACTTGGTGCCTATGGTGTACACAAAACAGCATCTTGGCATACTAGAGTAAGTTTGCCCCCTTTGTATGCAAAATAAAACAAAGAAGAAAACAAATAAAAGCAAGCAAACAAGCAAAAACAGCCCATGAAAATGAAACAACCACCAAAAAACCCCACAACCTGAAGAGCTGTGGACTCAAAAGACATTAAACCTATATCATGGGTGTGTCTACCCATGGCAAAGAAATCAGTGCTGGTTGACATCATATAGGATAACAGACCAGCCATTTTCATATAACAGTCAAAAAATTTACAGAGGGAGAGTACTTAAAATAGTAGAAATAAGAAAATTAAAGAATAACGGGTCTGGAAGAAGCCACAGATTTTGAAATAGTTTAAAGCAGCAGTACTCTGGAAGCACAGAACTCTCCAGAATAGTCTTCTCAACAGTCCCTGGGTTCTCAAAGGTGTTGCCGATGGTGATGAAGCCAGATGACAGTCCCTAGGTGCAAGTTTCCTGGGTTGCTGGGTTGAATGAAGCACTTTTAAGTTTTTTCCTATATTAATTCCAGATTAACAGACAAAGGATTTAGTACAGCTTTTGTTAGTTAGTTAGTTAGTTAGTTTGTTTGGAGACGGAGTGTCGCTCTGTCTCCCAGGCTGGAGTGCAGTGGCTCACTGCAAACTCCACCTTCTGGGTTCAAATGATTCTCCTGCCTCAGCCTCCTGAGTAGCTGAGATTACAGGCACGTGCCACCACGTATGGCTAATTTTTGTTATTTTTAGTAGAGACGGGGTTTCACCACGATGGCCAGGCTGGTCTGGAACTCCTAACCTCATGATCCGCCTGCCGCGGCCTCCCAAAGTGCTGGGATTACAGGCGTGAGCCACCGCGCCCGGCCAGTACAGTTCTTAAATGTATCATAATATACTATCATGTCTTATACTGAAAATGCCTTGATAAATTAAATGGTGATTAGCCCAAGGTTTTCAGATGTTGATGTGAAAGTGTGTATAATTTAATCCATTACTTCATCATGTCAACGTCTCTCCAAATTTTCTTTGACAATGTCTATATTCATTTATTTCCAATACCATCATACTTGAATCAAAGGCCTAGGCCAAGTTACCATTATAGTATTTCTATATAATGGTTATTAACTATAACTATAATAGTTATTATATATATAATATATGTATATATATATAAAAACTATATGTATAATGGTTTTTCTCTTCACATTCATTCTGGCCTTCCTCTAATCCATTCTTTCCTTATTCATTAGGTGATCTGTCTGAGATTTGCTTCAAAATAATCCCAAGGTAACTTTTACAGGTTTGATTGGGTTTTACAAAAACAACTTTGTAGCTCCTAATAGAATATTGTTTTTCCGCTCAATTAATGGGACAGGATGCTATTTAAAACAGGATACCTTACCACAACAGATATCTTAGAAAGCTTATTTGCTGATCTTTTATTTAAGATTTTGCAGCTATATTCATGAGTGAGACTGACCTATAATACTCCTTCCTCGTAGTGACCTTTCATATTCTCGTAATGTATCAGTTAAGGTTTAATCACTCTGGATGTTACAGAACAAGAGATTTATTATACCAATTATACCTTCTACATTTGCAGAAGTTGATTAATAAGTTCCTGTGAGGCTGTTGTCTTTGTATCTGATGTTGTGCTTAAAGTCAACATAGGTTGCCTGTCTGGCAGTCAGCAATAGAGCTGACTAAGAAATGGTCTGGGGAGAGCAAAGATGATCTCAAACTTATGGGGAAAAAAATCAGGAATGTGTCTGTCTATCACCATCTTTGTCCTCAATGATACAGATGACCTAAGGAGAAAAGGGTGGCCTTCACCACAAAACTGCACATATCCCTGGCCTGGGTTCTGGAAGGGTCAAAGGGTAAGATCTGGCGAAACGAGGACAAGCTTTACCTCTGTATGTTGCTGAATGACCAGTGACATGTGCAAACACCCACGGCACCTGGTACCCTACACCAAAATTCAGAATCCCAGTGGCAGCTTCCTCACACTGCCATCCAACTCTTACATTACCTTTTCTTCCAGCCAGTCTCACTCGGAACAACACAAAAAGGGAAACAGATCCAACATAACCAAGCTGACACAATACGGAGCCACCACAGATGACAGGGTTAGTTATACTTCACTTCATGACAGGAGTTGGGGACTAGTCTCTTGTTTTCTCTATTATTGTGGTTCACATACTAGAAATATTTCCACCTGTAATGCTTGGTAGAAGTCACTAGTAAAATAATCTGCTTTTGGAGTTCTTTTGAGGAATTTTAAAAACTACTTATACGTATACATATTTGAATTTACAACTATTTAAGTTCTGCCTTCTAAACTCAGCTTAGATCAGTTGTGTTATTTAGAAAATTGTCCACTTTGTCTTAATATTCAAAATTATTGGCATTATGTTGTTATACAATAATCACTTATTGTAAACATCTCAGTGATATCTGCTATTATATTCTCTTCCTAAATCCAGCTGTTATTTGCACCTCTTTTACAATGACAAGTTTGGACAGAGGTTTACGAATCATACTAGTCCTTCAAAGAACCATCCTTTGGCTTTGTTGATTCTTCCTGTCTTCATTTTTCACTTTATTAATTTCTGCTTGCAGCTTTCTTATTTTCTTCATCAATTTGTGGAAAGTGATTATTTTATTCTTTACATAATTTTGATTTCTTGACCTATGAGTTACTTTAATATTTTTTCTTAACTTCCGAATAATTTTTTTTTCTAATTACATTTTGTTAATGATTTCCCCATTAAAATTACTGAGGCCAGTTATATGTTCCAAATCAGAGGTCAGCAAATTATGGCTCATAGACCAAATTTAGCCTATCACCTGTTTTTGTAAATAAAAGTTTTATTGTAACAGAACTAAACTCAATTGTTTATATATTATCTCTATTTTCTTTTACATAACATCTGCAAAGTTGAGACTGTTCTCAACTAGTCCCACAAAGTTGACCCAGGAGACTAAAATATTTACTCATTAATTTTTTACAGGAAAAGTTTGTCAACCTCTGGACTTTATAATATTAGAAATTTAAAATTTACTGAGACATGCTTTATAGTCCTGTGTATACTGAACTTTTACAAATGTTTAAAACGTCCATGAAAAGAATGAGGATATGAAGTTCCATGTATCAATTAGGTCTACCTTTTAAAATTATGCTACATGTTTATATAATGAGCATGTTTGTCCGCTTAACCAATCAATGACCAAAATGATTCGATTAAAATATTTTTCCTTAAAACTTAGGTCAATTTTTGAATTTTATATTTTAAAGCAATTATGTGAATAAGAATTGTTACAGCTTTTTAGTAAATTCAACCTCTTATCATTATATAGTGGCATCTAGTAGTTGTTTTCCTTTATTTTTACTTTTTATTTTTTTGGAGACAGGTCCCACTCTGTTGTTGCCCAGGCTGGAGTGCAGCAGTGCGATCTCGGCTCTCAGCAACCTCCATCTCCCAGGTTCAAATGATCCTCCCACCTCAGCCTCCCAAGTAGCTGGGATTACAGGCATGCGCCACCATGCCTGGCTAATTTTTTGTATTTTTAGTAGAGATGGGGTTTCACAATGTTGCCCAGGCTGGTCTCAAACCCCTGAGCTCAAGCAATCTGCCTGCCTCGACCTCCCAAAATGCTGGAATTATAGGCATGAGCCACCGCACGGGCAGTTTTTTTGGTTCCTTAAAGTCTTATTTTTCTCATATTAATACAGCAACAGCACTTTTAGTTGGCATTTCCCTTGGGCATATCTTTCTTGATCCTTTTATTTTCGACCTTTCTGAATCTTTACATTTTAGGCAGGTCATTTCTAAAAATATGTTGCTGGATATTACAAAAATTCAATCTGAACATTGTAATCTTTTAACTGGAAAAACCATTCAATTTATAGCTATTTAATTGCTGATGTATTTTGGATTTATTTTTCCTACATTAGTTTTGTGCTTTGTATTTGACTCACCATTTCTATGTTTCTTTGCTTACTTTCTTTCGTTCTTTTAATTTTTTTATAATCCCATATGTCCCGCTTCTACTCTGAATGATATATATTTATGATTTTCAAAACACTGTGCCTAAAATTTTTTTCAGACTCAAGCATTAAGGAGAGCTGGAATAAAATTATAGCCATAATCTTGTCTACAGAAGTGACATCTTTCAAGTATAAGTTTGGTGTGATACACACATCAAAACACAAATTCACTGATGTACAGGGCATACCACATAAACCGCATTTACATGCATAGCTACATACACCTATAGCACTGAATAAAAATACTGCTGTTTTTAATAGACCAATTACTGCTTCAATTTCTATGTATGATTTAAATCTGGAACAGCTGTTTGGAAACAGGACCTCATATGTAGTACAGGGAGGCACTGAATCTTCCTCTAACGGTGGCTATCTCTTTGATAAATCTCAATTTTATCCTACTACCAAGTGAAAATAGCCAAACTGTAAACAGTCATTTGAGTTAAGATGACCCAGGGGCTGGGCCTGGTGGTTCACACCTGTAATCCTAATACTTTTGGAGACCGAGGAGGTGGGAGGATTGCTTGGGGCCAGTAGTTTGAGATCAGCCTGGACAATATAGCGAGACCCCCATCTCTACACACACACACACACAAATTAAAAATTAGGTGGGCATGGTGACATGTGCCTGTAAACCCAGATACTCAGGATGTCGGGACTCATCCTGAGTAGCTGGGACTACAGGCACACTACAGGCTCAAGTCGGGAGGATCACTTGAGCCCAAAAGTTCAAGGCTGCAGTGAGCTATGATTGCACCACTGCACTGCCACCTCGGCAACAGAGACCCTATCTCAACAACAACAGCACCAATAACAAAAAAGATGACCCAGGCCTCACCTCAGCCACCACCCTCTTTATAATCTGTCCCCTAAACCCAGCTCTTCAGGAGTTTCCAGATAAACTTAATTATTCATTACCAGGAAGTGATGAGATACATTATGAAGCTATGCAAACATAATGAAACACAAAGAAATCCCCCATATTGACAAAGGGCTAATATCCAGAATCTACAAAGAACTTAAACAAATTTACGAGAAAAAAATCAAACAACCCCATCAAAAAGTGAGGAAAGGATATGAACAGACACTTTTCAAAAGAAGACATTTATGCAGCCAACAGACACATGAAAAAATGCTCGTCATCACTGGCCATCAGAGAAATCCAAATCAATCCCACAATGAGATACCATCTCACACCAGTTAGAATGGCAATCATTAAAAAGTCAGGAAACAACAGGTGCTGGAGAAGATGTGGAGAAATAGGAACACTTTTACACTGTTGGTGGGACTGTAAACTAGTTCAACCATTGTGGAAGACAGTGTGGCAATTCCTCAAGGATCTACATCTAGAAATACCATTTGACCCAGCCATCCCATTACTGGGTATATAACCAAAGGATTATAAATCATGCTACTATAAAGACACATGCGCAGGTATGTTGATTATGGCGCTATTCACAATAGCAAAGACTTGGAACCAACCCAAATGTCCGTCAATGATAAACTGGATTAAGGAAACGTGGCACATATACACCATGGAATACTATGCAGCCATAAAAAAGGATGAGTTCGTGTCCTTTGTAGCGACATGGATGAAGCTGGAAACCATCATTCTAAGCAAACTATTGCAGGAACAGAAAACCAAACACCGCATGTTCTCACTCATAGGTGGGAATTGAACAGTGAGAACACTTGGACACAGGGTGGGGAGCATCGCACACTGGGGCCTGTCGTGGGGTGGGCGGAGGGGGGAAGGATAGAACTAGCAGATACTCCTAATGTGAATGACGAGTTAATGGGTGCAGCACACCGACATCGCACATATATACATATGTAACAAACCTGCACGTTGTGCACATGTAGCCTAGAACTTAAAGTATATTTTTAAAAAATTACACAGATTAAAAAAAAAGGAAATCCCCCATGTTGATCTTGGTGTAAAATTAGTAATGGTTATTTAACTTAGGCTAATTAGAACTTGCTGTGTTGCCATTAAAATATCAGAATTGGAAGAAGTGGGGGAAATGTTTTACTGTATTTAATTTTAACCGTAAGGAGAAAGGCTTTTACAGCTACTATAAGACTATTTATGGGTCAAGAGATAATAGGGAGAAAGGAAGAAGCATGCTATTCAATGAGATTTTCTGAGGCAATCTTCTATAAAGTTTTTTAAAAATCTTATCTTAAGAAAAAGAAGAACCTTTCAGACCATCTATCAGATACATGCAGTACATGTATTCAGGATGTAAGGAATGGACTCTGAAAGATAATTTCGTTTAAACCAGTATCACAGCACTAGTCATGACCACAGAGTACAAGTGTAGACAGTCCACACCACAGTGCAGTTGCTTATTTAGTGAGTTCAGGTGCTATGAACTGTTTCCCAGATATTAAAGCTGAAACATGAACTACACCAATAATGATATGAGGAATGCTTTCTAAAAAATGCATGTGCAAAGCAAACTCTCCTCTGTATACTGAATGTCCAGATGTGTGCACAGCTCAAAGTGAGAAACTTCCTTAAGAATGGTAAGGGGTAGCTACAAAAACAAAACAGAAACCTTCAGAAGGCATGATGGTTAATGACAGAATGTTGAAGGCTTTCCCTCTCAACTGAAAAACAAAACTGAACCCCCCCTACCACCAATCTATTCAACATCGTACAGGATGTTTTAATCCATAGAATAAGGAAAGAAGAAGAAATAAAAATGGTATAACATTTAGAAAAGAAACAAAACTCTCATTATTCACAAATAATATAACTTTCCACATAAAAAATCCCTATAGAACCTATAGATTCCTAATAGAATTAATAAGAGAGCTTAGAAAAGTTCTTTGGTATGAAGTTAATATACAAAAATTAATGTATTTCTTTCTGCCCTTGACAAACAGGTTGAAAACATAAAAATTTATTAAGATATTATTTATGGTAGCATAAAACAATTTGTTACCTATGAATAAATTCAACAAATATATATAAGATCTCCCCAGGGATAATAAAACATTATTGGAAAACATTCAATAAAACCTATATAAATGAGAAACTATATCACATTTATGATTGAAAAGCCAAGTATTACAAAGTTGTAAATTATTCTTCAAATAAATAATTTATAGGTTCAATGAATTCCAACAAAAATGCAACAAGTATTCTGCGAACCACAGAAATTACTTCTAAAATTGATACATGGAATTTCAAATTGCCAAGAATAGCCAAAACTACGAAAAAATAGAAGAATGTGGGAGAGCTTGTTCTATGAAGACCTATTCTAAAGCTACAGAAACCAGTTTAGTATAGTATAGGTCCAGAGCAATGTAATTGATAAGAGCCCATAAACAGACTCATACATGAATAAACGCTAGACTTACACAAACTGGGCACTGTAGTGACTATAGATTATGAAATATAGAACCCACTTTCCAATACATGGTGTGAATATAATTGACTGTGCATTTGGTGAAAAGTAGACTTAAACGATACAAAAAATTAATTTCAAGTGAATGAATTGCAAAGGAATACTTTAAGAATATGGAAAAAAAATACTTCCATTACCTTGAAGTACCAAAAGATTTTTAAGATGAATTCCACAAAAAGTCTTAATTGAAGTGGAAAAAATTTGTAAATGTAACTATTTTTAAATTAAGAGTTTCTGTTCAGCAGTGGAAACACCAATAAAAAGTGAAAAGTCAAGCCACGGAAGATATTTGTAAATAGTTCTTCTAAATGTTTTCATTTTCTTACAATTTTAGGATACAAAATAACTTGTAATACTCAATTTTAAAAAGGGGGAAGGCAGACGGCCCAATAGAATAGAAGGCAAAATATTTGGCAAGCACATCACAAAAGAAGAAGTACAAGTGGTCAACAAAAATTAAAATGGCATTATTAGTTAGAGAAATGAAAATTAAACCATAATATACTCCCACATGCCCACCATATTGGCAATTTTATTTTTATTTTTTTATTTTTTTGAGATTGAGTCACTCTGCCATGCAGGCTGGAGTGCAGTGGCATGATCAAGGCTCACTGCAGCCTCACCCTCCCCAGGCTCTGGTGGTTCTCCCTCCTCAGTCTCTCAAGTACCTGGGACTACAGGTGCACATCACCATGCCCGGCTAACTTTTGTATTTTTTGTACAGATGGGGTTTTGCCATATTGCCCAAGCTGGTTTCCTGAGCTCAAGTGATCCACCCACCTCGGCCTACCAAAGAGCTGGGATTACAGGTGTGAGCCACTGTACCCAGCCCAGATTGGCAAATATTAAGAGTACTGACAATACGTGAATTCTCATAACCTCCTGGGGTTTCACCACAGATACAGCCACATTGGAAAACAGGGCAACACTGTCTTAGAAATGGAGACACACAGGCCCTATGACCTGGACATTTCACTTCTAGAGCTATGAAAACTTATTTATACTAGATGTTTATAGAAACACTGTTCATAATTGCCCCAAATTGGTTATGGAATTTACATTATTGAAAATAAATGAACCTAGATATATGTAGACAATTATATCATACTGTTCATTGTAAAAGTAAATAACAAAAGAATATTTAGAGAATGATTCAATTAATATAGGGTTCAAAAACAGGTTAAACCATGTCAATATGAGATGTATGCATAGGAGCTGAAACTAAAGAAAGGCAAGAGAACGATTACTATAAGAACTAGTCACTCTGTCTTGATGGGAGGAGAAGGTATTGTGATTGAAAAGGGATACCTGAAGGCTTCTGGGGTTCTATTCCATGACTTGAATGGTGGTTACACAGGTTTACATTTTGTTTTGTTTTGTTTTTTTTGAGACAGTCTTGCTCTGTTGCCCAGGCTAGAGTGCAGCGGTGTGATCTCGGCTCCCTGAAACCTCTGCTTCCCAGGTTCCAGCAATTCTCCTGCCTCAGCCTCCCAAGTAGCTGGGATTACAGGCATGGGCCACCACACTCAACTAATTTTTGTATTTTTAGTAGAGATGGGGTTTCGCCATGTTGGCCAGGCTGGTCTTGAACTCCTCACTTCAAGTGATCTGCGTGCCTCAGTCTCCCAAAGTGTTGGGATTACAGGCGTGAGCCACCACATCCGGCCTATACAGGTTTATGTTTTAAAATCTTGTATTAAACTCTGTAAAAGAAGTTCTGTTCCGTTTTCCCAGTTGAGGCATGTTTTGTGATCAAGAAAATACTAATTAACAAAAAGAACCCAGGTAAAAAGATTTTAAAAGAGAGGAAGAGGTTAACAGAAAATGGGACACTCCCAATATGAGAAGGGAAGAGAAAGTACTTGGCTCTTCTTACCCTGCTGTTCTTTATTCCAACCTGCAGTCTTACTGGGATTGTCTGCTCTCCCTCACTGGGCAGATCTGCGGAATATCTGCTCTACCACTGAGGGCAATAAGAGACTTTAGTTCGTCTCCCATTGGTGCTGAGGAGTAACAGAGCATCCAAGATGACGTAGGAACTTGCTCCTCATATGAAAGTGTGTTTGGTGGAGAGGATGTGAAAATACGGAGATAGACGAGTGCTCCAGAGTGCTGGGAAGAAAATTGCCAACAGCATTCTTTAAGTGACCTTAGGCGGTCCTTAAAAGAAAGTGAGTTAAGTGAAATATCACCTGCAAGGCCACAGGAAGTGCCCTAACATAATGATCATTACACATTATTTGGTGACTCAGTGCAGTTGTTCTGAGTTCGGTCAAGTACATTCATGTTCTGGAATAGGGTGACTGAGGTCATGGGCGTGAGAAATTCACAAAAGGTAACTTGGGTTCTTTGTGCTAAAAGTTTCTGTGGCAGGAAACTGGTTCACCAAAGTCAAAATAAATGTGCATAGCATTATTTAGCATTCAGAGCTAAAAGTGGATGTAGAAATCATTTTCTTTAGCCATTTACAAATGGCTTCAAAGAGCCCAAGGAGCTCAATAAAGCTACCTCAGAGTGTGCTGGCAAAGTGTGGGCTCTGCCTCCCATCAGGGTAGCTTCCACTCTCAGCTTTACAAAATGACCTTCCAGATCACCACAAAAGAAAGGGCCAATGGCTTTAGAAAAGATTCAAAAACCAGTGATCCTGTCTAACTCCTCCATTTTGTGGATGAAGAAACAGGTTGAGAGAGGGTAGGTGGTATTCTCAAAGTGGCTCACAGGGCTCTCAGCAAAACAAGATAGGAACCAAGATTGTCTGCTTCCGACTTGGACTCTTTCCAATGTACTAGATTGCTAGTCAACACCACATGCGAACAAATCTAAACCAGTGAATATCAAATAAGGAAGACAGAAACAGATCTCTCATCACCAGCACCTACATCATAAGGTTTTCGTAAAGATTAAATGAGTTTATAATGGTACTTGTCTAAAATAGTTCCTGGCATGTACATAAGAACTGGGCATTTACTATTCTTATAAAATGTCACTTTTCTGGTCCTTGCATTCTTTTTACCCGCTTTGTTCACACTGTTCTATCTACCAACTGCCAGCTCGAAATGTTCAAAGGGTCACAAATCCACACAAGGAATGAAATCAACAATCTGTGTTCTCTAGTCTGAGGACAACAGCTGCCGAGGAGAAAATCTGATCTGCACCATGGACAAGGACTTAATGTAAGAACCATTTTACACATAATCCTTCTCCTCTCCACGGCTCTAGCCACAGATAGTTTTATCATCACTTAACCATTTACTCATGCTCATGGGAGGTTTAGGCTCTGACGGCAGTTAGGGTGTTTTGTGTTGATACTTTTAATGAAAATCAAACATATTTGCAGAAGTATGTCTTCAGAGCAGAAAGCACAGAAAGTCAGGAGTCCCAGATGTGCTGGCCTCAACTCCAGTTTTACATGCCAAGGTGTCATCCCGTCCATGCTGGCAGCACAGCGGTGTCCTGCAGATACCATGCCTTTGTCCAACTGTCTCCAAACAGGAGACCTCACTCACTATGGGAGCTGCTTCCTTCTCTTGTCCTTGCTTTACAGTGACAGCAGGAAAATAGATTTCCCATCGCTGGAGACAGATCATCCCTCCTGTCAGAATCCTCTAGTAGCCTATGTATGAATAAGCCAGTTGTGTGCATGAACAAAAGCAAGATTTCTATTTTTTGTTTAACTATTCTTACCTTTGTTAACTAAAACAGACATAAAGGATTTAGGATACAAGCATCCATGCAGAGTATCTGTAAGGGTGAAGATCTAAAGTCCAGAGTGGCTGTTTTCAGCAGGTACTGATTCTCAGTTTTATATTAGTCACAGCCCTTCCTGTGACACCATCTAACACTTGATAATTTTCTGGTCTGCTTGAGAGAAAAAAGAGAGTAATCTCCTTGTCAGTTATAGTTCCCATATCTGGTGTCTGCGATGTTTTCTGTTTGCCACACGCACTTTGAAGTACCATATTGAGCATTCAATCTTAAATACACAAAGAAACAATGTTTAATAATGTTCCGGCCAGTTGCAATGGCTCACATCTATAATCTCAGCACTTTGGGAGGCCAAGGCAGGCGGATCACTTGAGGTCAGGAGTTTGAGACCAGCCTGGCCAACATAGCGAAACCCCGTCTCTACTAAAAATACAAAAATGAGCCAGGCGTGGTGGCACGTGCCTGTAATCCCACTACTCAGGAGGCTGAGACAGGAGAATCGCTTAAACCCAGGAAGCGGAGGTTGCAGTGAGCCAAGGTCGCACCACT
>NW_012105065.1:420951-449386 GCF_000951045.1 Mandrillus leucophaeus | reverse complement strand
TGGCAGGAAACTGGTTCACCAAAGTCAAAATAAATGTGCATAGCATTATTTAGCATTCAGAGCTAAAAGTGGATGTAGAAATCATTTTCTTTAGCCATTTACAAATGGCTTCAAAGAGCCCAAGGAGCTCAATAAAGCTACCTCAGAGTGTGCTGGCAAAGTGTGGGCTCTGCCTCCCATCAGGGTAGCTTCCACTCTCAGCTTTACAAAATGACCTTCCAGATCACCACAAAAGAAAGGGCCAATGGCTTTAGAAAAGATTCAAAAACCAGTGATCCTGTCTAACTCCTCCATTTTGTGGATGAAGAAACAGGTTGAGAGAGGGTAGGTGGTATTCTCAAAGTGGCTCACAGGGCTCTCAGCAAAACAAGATAGGAACCAAGATTGTCTGCTTCCGACTTGGACTCTTTCCAATGTACTAGATTGCTAGTCAACACCACATGCGAACAAATCTAAACCAGTGAATATCAAATAAGGAAGACAGAAACAGATCTCTCATCACCAGCACCTACATCATAAGGTTTTCGTAAAGATTAAATGAGTTTATAATGGTACTTGTCTAAAATAGTTCCTGGCATGTACATAAGAACTGGGCATTTACTATTCTTATAAAATGTCACTTTTCTGGTCCTTGCATTCTTTTTACCCGCTTTGTTCACACTGTTCTATCTACCAACTGCCAGCTCGAAATGTTCAAAGGGTCACAAATCCACACAAGGAATGAAATCAACAATCTGTGTTCTCTAGTCTGAGGACAACAGCTGCCGAGGAGAAAATCTGATCTGCACCATGGACAAGGACTTAATGTAAGAACCATTTTACACATAATCCTTCTCCTCTCCACGGCTCTAGCCACAGATAGTTTTATCATCACTTAACCATTTACTCATGCTCATGGGAGGTTTAGGCTCTGACGGCAGTTAGGGTGTTTTGTGTTGATACTTTTAATGAAAATCAAACATATTTGCAGAAGTATGTCTTCAGAGCAGAAAGCACAGAAAGTCAGGAGTCCCAGATGTGCTGGCCTCAACTCCAGTTTTACATGCCAAGGTGTCATCCCGTCCATGCTGGCAGCACAGCGGTGTCCTGCAGATACCATGCCTTTGTCCAACTGTCTCCAAACAGGAGACCTCACTCACTATGGGAGCTGCTTCCTTCTCTTGTCCTTGCTTTACAGTGACAGCAGGAAAATAGATTTCCCATCGCTGGAGACAGATCATCCCTCCTGTCAGAATCCTCTAGTAGCCTATGTATGAATAAGCCAGTTGTGTGCATGAACAAAAGCAAGATTTCTATTTTTTGTTTAACTATTCTTACCTTTGTTAACTAAAACAGACATAAAGGATTTAGGATACAAGCATCCATGCAGAGTATCTGTAAGGGTGAAGATCTAAAGTCCAGAGTGGCTGTTTTCAGCAGGTACTGATTCTCAGTTTTATATTAGTCACAGCCCTTCCTGTGACACCATCTAACACTTGATAATTTTCTGGTCTGCTTGAGAGAAAAAAGAGAGTAATCTCCTTGTCAGTTATAGTTCCCATATCTGGTGTCTGCGATGTTTTCTGTTTGCCACACGCACTTTGAAGTACCATATTGAGCATTCAATCTTAAATACACAAAGAAACAATGTTTAATAATGTTCCGGCCAGTTGCAATGGCTCACATCTATAATCTCAGCACTTTGGGAGGCCAAGGCAGGCGGATCACTTGAGGTCAGGAGTTTGAGACCAGCCTGGCCAACATAGCGAAACCCCGTCTCTACTAAAAATACAAAAATGAGCCAGGCGTGGTGGCACGTGCCTGTAATCCCACTACTCAGGAGGCTGAGACAGGAGAATCGCTTAAACCCAGGAAGCGGAGGTTGCAGTGAGCCAAGGTCGCACCACTGCACTCCAGCCTGGGTGACAAAGTGAGACTCTGTCTCCTTAAAAAAAAAAAAAAAAATTGAATATTGGCTCAGAAAGTTTAAAATATTACAAATAAAAATGTATTCAGTTAAAAGTTGCGAATCGAAAGGTGAAAAAGCACTGTTCTTTACTTAAAGGAAAGTGACCTTCAAGTTAATAAGACATGAAAAAGATACTTGAATACATTAGCAGCCATTAACTGATTCTAGTTAAAAAGAAACACATGGGACCAGCATGATTGCTCATGTCTGTAATCCCAGCATTTTGGGAGGCGGAGGCGGGAGGATCACTTAAGCCCAGGAATTCGAGACCATCCTGAACAAACAACAAGGCTAAACCCCATCTCCACAAAAAATACAAAAATTAGCCAGGCATGGTGGCACACACCTGTAGACCCAGCTACTCAGGAGGCTCAGGCAGGAGGATCGATTGAGTCCAGGAGCTTTAGGCTGCAGTGAGCTATGATCGCAGCACTGCACTCCAACCTGGGTGACAGAGCAAGACCTTTTCTCAAAAAAAAGAAAAAAAAAATAGGGAAGCATATAAAATATTTTTATTTGGCGGAGCATGCAGGGGTGGTGTTCTAACGCCAATTTTATGAAGTTAAAAGAAATCGGGAAAAGGCACAGTACGTCTGATTAAGAAGAAGGAATGAAAGATATTACTTATAGATTCAACTATGGACAGTATTGATTTTCTGTCTTTACTTGTTCTTTGAAAATTAACTCCCAGAATCAATATCCATTAACACTTATTCAGTGCACATGCACCCACAACATTCAGATAGGGACAATTAGAACGGGTAACATCCTGCATTGAAAATGGTGACAAATTCCATTCACTTAAGTTTGAGTCCCCTCACTTTCTCCCTTCCTCTTTTCCTTCTTCCTTTTATTCTCCTTTCCATGACTATTCATTAAGACACTGCCATGTGCTGGCATTTATCTAAATTCTGAAGATGAAATCAATCTGTCTTCATACGGCATACAAGCTAGTAATGATACTGACTCGATGAAATGGTCAGTATTGAGTTTGTTTATGCTGTCATGAAGATGGGGAAAAAGCCACACAGAAAATATTAAGATAATCCGCGTCTTGCTGGGGTTGGTACAAAGACTCTGAAAGACAGACTGCAACCCAATACAGATATTAGTTCTGGACAAAAGACACTGCCTGTTTCATAATATAAAGAAACAAAATCTCACAAATGGTAAGAATGCGTGATGTCAGAAGCAATGTCAGAAGACCAGGGCTCACATTTTTACTTTCCTCTAAGATCAATAACCTTGAGCAAATGCCTCTGCAGTTTAAAGCCTTTTTTCTTCTCTACAAAGGAAGCATAACATAATACCATTACCTTATGTAGGGCACAGTTATGAGGATTATGGCATGTGTGAAAAGTTTGTGAATTATAACCAAAATATAATGTATTGTCATTACATTAAAGTGTGAGGTAGGGCATGTTCAGGTCAAAGCCTAGGAAAAGAAACCATCAAAAGAGACTGGCTATCCACATGTATTAAGTGCAATTACAAAACTTTGAGAAACATGAGACTTTATGTTGAAGAGGATGTTTACTTTTTTCCATTTCTCATTGTCTCCTGTCTTCAAATATTAACCACATAATGTATACTGGAAAAACAACTCACAGATACACTTCAATTTTAAAAAATGTAGTCTATAAAAATATATACATTTATAAAATACAGATTGTCTATTTCCAAAGGACAAAATTCGGTGGTTTCCTAAAAGCTCTTTTATACACAATTTATAAGCACAACTGTGCACACATTCTGGTAAACTTTTTGACTGGTATTTTACCAAGTTTCAAACATAGCTTTTAAAGAACCTAGGATTTAGCTAGTTTGAAAAATAGTTCATACTGAACAGGCAAAAACTGGAAGCATTCCTGCTGAGAACTGGAATAAGACAATGATGCCCACCCTCATTACTCCTAGTCCTATAATATTGAAAGTCCTTGCCAGAGCAATCAGGCAAGAGAAAGAAATAAAAGGTATCCAAATAGAAGTCATTGAACTATCTCTCTTTGCTGATGATGTGATTCTTTACTTAGAAAACCCAAGAACTCAAGTAAAGGTCTCCTGGAACCGATAAACATCTTCAGTAAAGTTTCAGGATACAAAATTAATGTACAAAAATAAGTAGCATTTATATACACCAATAACACTCAAGCTGACAGCCCAATCAAGAACACAGTCTTGATTTACAATAGCTTGCATTTTATATTTACAACAGCTGCAACAACAACAACAAAATACCTAGGAATATATCTAACCAAGGGGGTGAAAGATCTCTATGAGGAGAACCACAAAACACTGCTGAAAGTCATCAGAGATGATCCAAGCAAAAAATCCCATGCTCGTGGATGGGAAAAAGCAGTATCATTAAAATGGCCATACTGCCCAAAGAGGTTTACAGATTCAGTGTTACTTCTACCAAACCAGCAACTTCATTTTTCACAGAACTAGAAAAACCTATTGTAAAAGTAAGATGGAACTACGGAACCAAAAAAGAGCCTGAATAGCCACAGTAATCCTAAGCAAAAAGAACAAAGCCAGAGGCATCACGTTACCAGAATTCAAACTATACTCTAAGACTACAGTAACTGAAACAGCATGGTAGTGGTGCAAAAACAAATACATAGACCAGTGGAACAGAATAGAGAGTGCAGAAATAATGCTGCAGACCTATGGCCCTCTGATCTTCAACAAAGTTGACAAAAATAACAATGGGGAAACGACTCCCTATTCAATAAATGGTTCTGGAATAGCTGTCTAGCTGTACGCAGAAAAATGAAACTGGACTCCTTCCTTACACCATATACAAAAATTAATTCAAAATAGATTAAAGATTTAAATGTAGATCCTCAAACTATAAGAATCCTAGAATAAAACCTAGGAAACACCATTCTGGACATCAGTCTTGTGAAAGAATTTATGACTAAGCCCTCAAAAGCATGTGCAAAAAAAAAAAAAAAAAAGACAAATGGAACCTAAAGTTTTGCACAGCAGAAGAAACTATTAACAGAGTAAACAAGTGACCTACAGAATGGAAGAAGATATTCACAAACTTTGCATCTAACAAAAAAGTCTAATGTCCAGAATCTATAAGGAACTTAATTCAACAAGCAAAACACAAATAACCCCATTAGAAAATGGGCTAAAGACATGAACAGACACTTCTCAAAAGAAGACATACAAGTGGCCAACAAATATATGAAAAAATGCTCCACATCACTAATCATCAGAGAAATGCAAATCAAAACCACAATGAGGGCCAGGTGCGGTGGCTCATGTCTGTAATCCCAGCACTTTGGGAGGCTGAGGCAGGTGGGTCAAAAGGTCAGGTGTTTGAGATCAGCCTGACCAACATGGCGAAACCCCGTCTCTACTAAAAATACAAAAATTAGTGTGGCTTGATGGCACGCATCTGTAATCCCAGCTACTCAGGAGGCTGAGGCAGGAGAATCACCTGAACCCAGGAGGTGGAGGTTGCAGTGAGCCAAGATCGCGCCACTGCACTCCAGCTTGGGTGACAGAGCAAGACTCCATCTCAAAACAAACAAACAAACAAAACAAAAACAAAAACAAAAAACCACAATGAGATACCATCTCACATTGGTCAGAAGAGTTGTTATTAAAAAGTCAAAAAACAACAGATGCTGGGGAAGCTGTGGAGAAATGGGAATGGTCGTACAACGTTGGTAGAAATGTGAATTAATTCAGCTGCTGTGGAAAGCAGTTTGGAGATTTCTCAAAGAACTAAGAGTTGAACTACCATTCAACCTAGCAATCCCATTACTGGGTATATACTTAAAAGAAATTGTTCTAACAAAAAGGCACATGCACTTTGTATATTCCTCACAGCACTATTCACAAGAGTAAATATGTGGATTAAACCTAGATGCCCATCAACAGTGGATTGGATAAAGAGTATATGGTATATACACATCATGGAACACTACACAGCCATAAAAAGAACAAAATCATGTCCTTTGCAGCAGCATGGATGCAGCAGGAGGCCTTTATCCTCAGCAACTTAATGCAGGAACAGAAAACTAAATGCTGCATGTTGTTACTTATAAGTGGGAGCTAAACAATGTGTTCTCATGGACATAAAAATGGCAGCAATAGACACTGGAGACTACTAGAGAGGGAGGCAGAGATGGGAGTATGGGTTGAAAAACTAACTACTGGGTATTATGTTCAGTACCTGGGTGATGAGATCAATTGTAACCCAAACCTCAGCATCATACAACATACCCAGGTAACAAACCTGTATCCCCTGAATCTAAAATAAAGGTTGAAATTATTTTCAAAAAGAAAGAAAAATAGCAATTCTGTTAGAACACTACTATTCTGGTATTATCAAGCAGAACTGGATTTCTATAATCTCAGAGAACAAAAGGTCATTATTGTATTATTAACATTATTCCTTAAGAGTCTATTAGAGACTAGCAAGACTGAGCTATGTCCTAAACATTCTAGGGGCTGCCGTATATGGCTGTGTTACTCAAAAACATTACTCTCAAGTTTGCAGTTCACCATAAGATATTCCATTTTGAGAGAGTTCTTTGTCCTTCATCATATTCCTGCCAAGTGTTGAGTAGTAAAACCTCATTTCTGACTTGAGGCTGAGATTCACACCTGCCCATACATCACATAGGAGAAAGCTAGCGTCTCAGATCTTGCAGCTAAGAGCATTAATTTTCCTACTGTTTTGATTATAATTTTGTTCCCGATTGTTAACATTTATGGTGTAATGGTCTCATAGTGAGGAGAGAATGCAAAAATCATTATTTGCATTTTATTATTTTCTCACTGGAGGCTTAGCCACCTTCAGACAGACTTTGCAATGGCCTGGTAAAGGGACAAGTGTTCCTGGAAGCCTCAGTTCTAGGATGGATACTTTGTAAACCTGTGCATAAGGCTCCAGATAATTGAAAATACGAGTTCAAGTTTGAGGTCTTTCAATGACTCTATGAGATAATTCCACATCTTTATTTCCAAATATACTCTGCTTATTTTTAAATGGTTTGTTTTTCTTTTTTCTCATAAGGAAAAATACTTTCTGTAAGATATGACACGGAAAACTATGTTTTGCCAGGCGTGGTGGCTCATGCCTGTAATCCTAGCACTTGGGAGGCCAAAGCAGTTGATAGGCTTGACCTCGGGAGTCTGAGACCAGCCTGGGCAACATAGTGAAACCCGTTTCTACAAAAACTACAAAAATTAGCTGGGCATGGTTGCTTGCACTTGTAGTCCCAGCTACATGGGGCGCTGAGGTGGGAGGACTGCTTGAGGCTGAGGCAGAGGTTGCAGTGAGCCACGATGGCACCACTGCACTCCAAGAAAAAAAGAAAAAGAAAAAAGAGAAAAGAAAAACTATGTTTTGGTTACTTCCTGAAGAGACCAGCTGGCAGAAAGAAGCAGAGAAAATAAAGGAAGACAGGAAAATCCCTGAACTAGCTGACTCAGTTCTTTGTTGTGAATGTTGTCATTAGATTTTGTCTTTCCCTTTCAGCTGCCAGGGATTATGAGAAAAGAAAAGAAAAGGACAAGAGGCTTTTAAGAAGGGTGGTTTGGCAGAGGACGTTACTATCTGGTGCTTTGTTGTGTGCTGGAGGTTAATGAAGCAGCTTTGACTCTATGGCACTGACTATAAGGGAGAGCCAAGAATTTGCCAAGACTTGCCATTGCTACATGCTGTTATGTAACTCATCACAGAATTCTTTCAGAGCAACCCAGGCTTTCCCACAGGACAGCCATGACTAGGTAGTTGACCAAATGCGCCCAGGAAAACATTTCTGTTTGAAGAATTTCTGTCAAGAAAAGTTTCTTGGACAGAATAAGACTGTAGGAGAAATTTCTGCAAGTAATTTTAAAACTCCCAACTCTGAGCGAGCCTCCCCAACCTTAACATTCTGCCTGGCTCCTGGTCACACTAGCCAAACTCTGCATTACTTTGCTCCAATCCTATGGAACGGCTCAGAATGTCTTACTTTCCTTTGTATCAGAGGGAGCATCTGCAAAAAACATACCTTGAGTCTTAAAGGCATAAAATAAATGGCTTATTTTGGGCAAGCTTTGTATTTTTATCTTTTAAAATAGTTATAGTTCTGCAATATCTTTCCTTTTGTATGGAAAGGGCCAGTTGACAAGGCGCATGGATGGCACAGAGACCTCACACACACAAGGCTTTGATTTTGCCACTGACCCTGTGATTATTCAGTGAGAAAGACCATAGAGTGGAAGAGGAATCTGGGTTGGAATTCTGCTTATTCAAGTTACTACCCGAAAAAAATGACAACTTACTAAGCTCTTCAGAGCTTCAGTGAATTGTGATATTGGCAGACAAATAAAGCTGACCTCTGAAACGATCTAAAGAGCTAATATGATTCTGGGGTAGAACACCTGCTTAGTAGAAAGGTCATGGTACTATAGTATGTGCTTATAGCAACCGTTTGGCAAACACAGTTAATTTATTAGAATGTTACTGTATTTTCCTATTGATGCTTTCCTGTGTTACTAAACTGTGGGCAATTCTAGCCTGTTTTTGAATTTTTTAAAAAAGTATGATATACAAAGCTAACATCGATAGAGTGTTGACTGTACACCAGACACTGTGGTAAGTGATTAAGATAATAAATTATATCTCATATAAGATTTCTGCTAATCCCCTCAAGTAGTATCAATACCTCCATTAAACTGAGATCTATAGATGTTAAGCGACTTTCTTGAGATCACACAGCTAGAAAAATGCTACAAACACGACAGAACAATTTATGTCTGGGTCAAACATTGTGCAGTATGCAACGGATTTTTAACCTCCATTTTCTCTTTTTTTAAGGTCTTTTATTCATTCTACAACCATTTGCTGACTTTCTTCAATATCCAAGACAGTGTTTTTCCTGCATGCCATTGAGAGTTATTTCAAGGACCAAATGACTTTCGTCTAGTAATTTGAAATGTTCTTCTCCATAATAAAAGCAGTTTTGACTGATCTACCTTTCTTGTAGCCCATTAAAATTCAGTCTCTAGTCAAGTACTTGGCAAAAATCACAGGTTTGTCTCACAAGCCTTAGGTTAATTATAAAGTACATAGCTTTTTTTCTTCTACTTAAAAACATTGTCTTTCAAAAGTAATAGAATATTCATTATAATGCTATAGAACCAGGTTTGTAGTCATTTTGTATATGCTTTCTAAAATGGAGCTTTAAACCTACAAAATCTCAATCACTGAATTCAATGAAGTTTCATAAATACAAATAAAAATGCTTTTTCAAAAAAATATTATCATCCGTTTCAGTAGACTCCAAATACTAAGCTTACTTAAACAGATTTCTTTTCACATGCTTGGAATGTCACACCAATTAGATAGGCAACTATTACTTTGGGACTTAATGTTCAGTAAAGGTTTTTTTTTTTTTTTTCTCCAGCCAGAGCCAGTCTTGTTTTGTTGGTTTATTTGAGTAATGGTAAGTAGCCAGAAAACTTAGCTCCTATACTAGATTCTACTTGAGCATTTTCATCATTACTGTGGTGGGTGGGAGAGACAGAAGGAGAGAGATGCTTAAGTTTTCATTTTACTCCTTTTCTTTTAGTTCTTGGAGTTACAATGAAGTATTTATTCTTTCCTGGATACAACAGATCTGCGACCTGTCTATTTGAGCTCTAAAGAATTAGCACTTTTTCCTTTTCCAAATGCATGATTCTAGTTGACAGGTCAAGATGGAAGTGAGACACAAAACTTCCAAATTCAAGAATTCATTAGGTGCATCATTTCATTCTAAAAATGAACTATTACTTTTACTTGATGAATGATGGAAACACCATTTCTCTAGTGAATGAAGTAGAATTTGGAAAACATAAGTGCACAAAAATCTCCTCAGTGGCTAAACAAAGATGTATTTGGTTGCTACTGAGGGGTTGAGTCACTACCAAAGTCGCCGCTCTTTCCAATGTCATTATTTAACAGTTCTTGTAGTGCGTTGAGTCTGCTTTAGAAGAACTCTTGAGATTGCTTTAGAAGAAGGATTGCTTCCTTTCTCACTTTGGCAGCCTCACCTGATTCAATTCACTAACAAGGAACTTTGCGGTGTTATGACGGTGAAGAGCAGATTTCCAACGGATGGGCCTTAGCTTAAATTTTATCATTGTCAGCTTTCACTTAAATCACGCTGCACACTTGACAGTTGAGGTGAGCCAGTGCTTCTATTTAAAAACACGAATGGCATTTTGGTGTTAAATTTCAGTTTGTTTGTACTCTACCCATAGTTTAAGACTATAAGCCTTCTGGAAAGAGTATATGTATTTCTGAAGGTTTCTATTTTACTCAGTGGGTACTGGTGCATGGAAATTTTAGCTGCCCTGATAGAGAGAGGATGCCTTCCTGCCGTTTCACATAGTTATGTACATGCCTGACAGGCCCCAAATGTTTGCTGCTCATCTAATCCCTAGGAAAGAATTTGGAAAGGAGACTCAGTTATGACTCATATTATCAGATGGTTAGCTTCTGTAAAGATATGTGTAACAAATAATATTTTCCATAAACTGAGACAGTCTAGTTTTAAAAATTATTTTATCCCTTTCTTTGCAGAAAAGATTATTACTGTTTTAAAGCCCAACTTATGAAGATTTATGAAAGCCAAGTTGTACTGTTCAAAAGGGGGAAGGGGACCCATGGAGACCTTGTCCCCTCACACCACCCTAGCTTCTCAGCCCCCGAGGGCCTTCTAGAAAAATGTTAAATCTACCTTAAATATGGGATATTAATCTATCTTAAATATATAAGGCAGATTTTTAAAATCCTTTTCCATAGTAACCAATGAGGAATTGTAGGATGAGGATTGAGAAAAAAAATCATCTGATATATGTTCATCTTTAACCTAAATTTCACAGAGTGGACTTGTTTAATCACAGACCACTTGGAAGATTCTTTCAGTATTAATTTAACAATTTATGAAACTCCTTAAGCCTCTCCCTCCCTGCCATGATATTCTTTGGGCAATTCCAGTCTAAAAAGGCAAAGGTCTGCTTTGTAGCATTGCTGAGGGATGGCTGGAAAGAATAAATGACTTATTCCCTATGCAGCTGATAATACTTTGCTTTGTTGTTGTTGTTTTTGTTGTTGTTGTTTGTTTGTTTGTTTGTTTTTGAGATGGAGTCTAGCTCTGTTGCCAGGCTACAGTTCAGTGGTGCAACCTTGGCTTACTGGAACCTCCGCCTCCCAGGTTCAAGCAATTCTCCTTCCTCAGTCTCCGGAGTAGCTGGGATTACAGGCACGTGCCGCAACGCCCAGCTAATTCTTGTATTTTTAGTAGAGACGGGGTTTCACCTTGTTGGCCAGGATGGTCTCGATCTCCTGACCTCACGATCCACCCACCTCAGCCTCCCAAAGTGCTGGGATTACAGGCGTGAGCCACTGCGCCGGCCAGAAATGAGAAAAGTTCTACATCACTCGTAAGCAAATGCTTGCTTTCTTTTGATTTTTTAAAAATTATTTGAGGGTGACTTTGGAGGAAGAGGTATTCCAAATACTTCATCTGCTTTCAATGACATGGTTTATCTGTCACAGGGGATAATTGTTTTTCTCTCCTCTGCAGTTTAGAAAATGGGCTTAATTGCTAAAATTGTTGCCCAAATCCACAGAATTACCATGGAGCCACTCTGAGGATGTGCAGTGCTGAGTCAGTGTTGCGGAGGTACTCCATCTTCTCTGAGATGTACTTCATGAAACACACATAATGACATACTAAACCATTATACCAAGTATCTTGTAAAATAATTTATGGTGATAATTATTGCCATCATTAGCTAGCAACCCTTTTTCATATGCTGAATCCTGTAAAGGCATCAGAAAATTCCTAAAAGAACTTCTGACTTTTAGATGTATGATTCGAGATGTGTGTTTATTTTTCCCATTAGCATCAACCACTCAACTTATGTTTCTTCATCCCTCACATTTATTCTTCCACCTTTGCTCCAGATGAAACAGGCTTGTTTGGCTCCACATTCTAAACTTTTCCTCTTTTTTTCTTTATATTTAGCATGGTTTCATCCCAACATCTACATAACCAAATATGTTCTGCCTTTGGATTTCTGCCTTAAGCTCTGCTTTATTTATGAAGTGCCTTACAGTCTCAGATGACCTCAATCTCTTCCCTTTCTGACTTGGAGGAGAACATCCATTGCAAAACTTGACTGTTTTCTTTTTAGCACCATATGGTTTTCTACCTGCTTGCTGTTTTGGTTGTCTTACTTCTGCAGTATTTGGTTCCACTCATCCAAGTCTTCCGCTTTTACTCATATATCACACATGGTAAACATATGCACATATATAATATAGAAATTATATACAGGATATAGTATGCATTATATTTATTATCTATTAGTTATGTGTTATATATTATAGGTATTAAATACTATATATATTATAGATATATTGGTATGTGTGCATGTAGTACACAATATTGTGCTAGGAAGAGAGTAGATATCCCAGTATTTATAAACTAAGCTACATTCAAAGCTATAGCAGTTATGGCAATGAATAAGAAAAATAGCTTATTTTAATAATTCACTGTCTTCTAAAAGAGATAGTAAATTGAGAAGCAGAAAGTTAAGACCTAGTTTTCATTCCTTTACTATCTTGACTATGTAAAAAGTTTTAAAACGTTGACAATATCAACGTCCCCTGTCAAAGTACACAAAATCCATTTTGAAATTTTTTCATCAAAATATTTTTCATTTTTCATAAAGCATACTTGTGTCCTTCCGAAAAGTAAATTCTTTTAACAACAAAACTCTGAGTCTAAGATAAAGCTTTAGGTAAGAGATACATTAGTCCGAAATAGCAAACTGAGAAGTGAAAAAGTTGGTAGGAAGTGAAAGTGGGGAACTGGGAAGCTTTTGAGCATTGAGAATAAGGATGCATGCTTAGTTGTGTGAGAGAATGTGTATATTGTTAGTACAGCTTCTGTGTAACTGGCATATCCTAGGCAGAACTATTCTTAGCTCTACATACATTTCTCTGTATAGCACCTTCCCATAGCACCTTCTTTAATCTTGTAAAATAGCATTTTCCATGTTTTAAAATTACTTGCTTATCCATCTTTCTTCCACTAGACTGTGTACACTGTTGGGAAAGACAGTGGTTAGTTTCTGTAGTTTATCCTTAGTGTCTAGCACAATGCCTTTTGACCTGGTAGATACATAAATAAGTGTTGGGCAAGTACATTATGTTGTAAGTAATAAATGTGCAAGTAATTGAATGATTAAAGGAAGGAAGAGATGAACAAAAGATATAAGAATATTCCTAGGAAAACTGATCCCTCCTAAACTATCACCACCAATGTCAAATTTTTATTTAAAAAATGTATGCATTTCTCCAAATATAAAGTTATTAAGTGCTATGGTTTGGATATTTGTCCCCTCCAAACCTCATGTGGAAATTTGATCCTCAGTGTTGGAGGTGTATAGTCTAATGGAAGATGTTTGGGTTATGGGGACGGATCCCCCGTGGATACATTAATGCTTGCCCTCCCTCCCTTGGTGCTGAGTGAGTTCTCACTCTATTAGTTTCTGAGAGTTCTGGTTGTTGAAAAGCACACACACCTGCCCCCACTCTCTCTCTTCAGTCCTCTCTTACCGTGTGATTTCTGCACATGTTGGCTCCCCTTCCCTTTAGTCATGAGTGGAAACAGCCTGAGGACCTCAGCAGCCACCAGAATCATTAGCTAAATAAACCTGTTTTCTTTCCCCAGCCTCAGCTATTCCTTTATAGCAACACAAAATGAATAAGGAACAGAAGGAGAGGAAAAGCATTAATACGTTAAAATTTGACAAAGTCTTTTCTAAACTTGGAACTTTGTTCCCAGATTTCATTTTTAATTTGCAGGATTACAGTGGTTTCTTCCACAAAAGTGTTCAGGCATTTCTGAAAAAGTAGCGCTTGGACAAAATTAGAACCTCTTTGAAAAAAAAAAGTAGTAGCACTTTTGAGTATAATGCCATGTATTTTGTCATACAAGAACAGTTCTATCAATTCCAGTTATTATTCTCTGGAATTGTTCCACCTACGTATAGAAAATGTGTCCAAAAACTTCCACATATTGATAATATTTACCTTTATATAATAAAGATATTATTAATAAGTCATCCTACAGATTCACTACAGATTCTTTGCTGTAATTCTCAGAATGTCCCTAAGATAACTAATCTCGTGCACAGCTAACCAGCAGCACCAAAAGTCACGTGAAATCAGTTGCTCCTCAGAAACAGGTATAAAGAATACTACTGCTTCTATTGCTAGCACTGGCTGTAAAGCTAAATTCCTAAAGTTGGTTTTAAACCTAGGATGGAGTTTATTTATGGAGAAAAAAAGATACTACATCAAATTCTAGCTGCTTTTCCTATCCAGGTTATGCTATTCTCCAAAATGCCAAGTTCACCTGCCATTCAGCTTAAGGTCACACATTTATACTATGTCCTATTTCCAAGTGTCTACCACAGACTCGACAAAAAAAAAATTCATGATTACTGGCAACCCTAAAATAAAACTTATGAAATCACAAGCATAAATATTCCATACGATGATTTTAGATGTGTTGTGTATTCTACATAAAATCTCAACCGTGAAAGGAGCGCCTGAAGAACTTGGGTGTCACCAGATTGTTTCCCAAGCAGCCTCACAGAGACACGTTATCTTGAGGAATTTTCCACAATCCAAAATTTGGTCCATGACCTTGCAGGCTCAGAAATCTGTCAGCAAGTCTGGAGCAAATGTATGTCTCAGAAATGGACTTACAACTCCACAAACACAAAATACTGTTGATTGATATCAAGATGCAAATGTATTAATTTGCAACAAGACCTACAAATGCCAGATGGACTAAAACAGTCCTGAGGGCAAGTTGGCACATTTTCTTTCTGTGGGCAGATTGAGATTGGAGCCAAATCATCATCAGAAGGCTTGGTGCTTAAAAATATAATTTGGAACGAAAAGAATACATTAAATAAATCAAATGCAAGACTAGAAATCAGATTATAATTCTATTACTTCCTGATTTACCTTGATATTTCCCAGTAGGGATAGGTATGTAACCTACCAGACTCAGCAAGCTCTAAGGGTCCACTTTCAAGGGGTGGCCTTGGCTGGAGGCTGCAGACTTGACCTGTGTGGCTAATCAATCTTCTGATTGACATGTTAGTATCTAACTCTGGGAGAAAAAGCTATGTTAAAATGAAAAAAATAATATGTTAAAATGTTACTCTAAGGTAACATTTGCTCTTTCTGCCAATTTAAAGGCTATTTGAATGCTATTTACAGGTATCATCACATTTTTTTCTTTCTTCTTTTCTTTTTCTTTGTTTATTTTTTGTTGTCATTCTTTGTTTTCTGTCCATACCACCATTACCAAACTAGTCTAGGTCCTCATCTCCTCATGGCAAGGTCCTAACTGGTCAACTTATTTCAAATCTGTCTCATCCAACTCCAAAGAATATTACTATAGAAATCTACTTTAAATTATGGCTTAATACATACCCTTTTTTATTTTCCCACCTTCTTTCATACCAAAAACTTTCAATGACGCCTACTGCCTTCAAAGTTAAGTCTGAATTGTTCAGCGTGGCATTCAACTTCCTTTACATCTGGGCCCAACTTATTATTACTTTTCTACTGCATGAACTCTCCACTCCAGCCAAATCTACTGACTCCCAACAGTCCATGTGCACCCATAAATCCACGCCTCGCTCATTCCCGGAGTCACCTCAAGATCTGCCTCCTCTTTGAAGATATCTCTGAAAGTACAATTGGAAAATGACCCATTCATTCTTTAGAGTCATTTGGCAGTGAGTATTCTGGAAAGTGACTATTATCTGTAGATATCCTATCTCCTCAATTAGAATATAAACTTAAGGATGAGAACAATACATTTTGCCTTTTATGTATACTGTATCCTCAGTGTCTTGATATCAAGGGCGCTCAAAAAAATCAATGCTTAGAACTTGTCCTGTCCATTTGTAGCAAAAACTGCTAAACTTCTTCAGAGTCTAACACAGAACTTGAAAAGTATTGCCCTTAACAGAAGAGAAGAGCTGCCTCTTGAAGTATCTTTGGGAGTCAAGTAGTTAATGGCTTCTTCTAGGCCTTTGGTATGATTTCACCAAATTAATACATTTCTCCACATCCTCATTCTCTCTGTACACTGTTTAATATTAAAATATAGCCTTCAAAGCCTGGTAGTCTCCCTGTCAGTTTCAAAGTCTAGACTTAGCTTCAAGAATAGACTAGGCCTCTGACATATAAAGACTGTAATCAGAACACTTAGCAGCAAGGATGATACGGGAGGTAGTTATACAAAAAAGCAAAGCAAAGAATAGACCCCTGCAATATGATGATGAGGATGATAAAAGTCTTTAGAGATGAAAAGATAGATTTGTAAAGTTTAATGAAATAGCACAAGGATCAAGAAGGAAATATCTTAAGCTATTTTAGATACCATTTAGCTTTTCAGCATTCTCAGGGGTAATCATACCTTGGTCTCAAGCCTGATAGGAAAGAGCTTTAAAAAAACAAAAAAACAAAAAAAAAAAACCAGATATTTGTCTAATACAATCAGCTGATTGGGAATAATATCTAAGAAGGTTAACAGTTCCTTTTATTTCACACCAAAGTACTACTGCTCATGGGGAGGGCATCCAGAATGTTGTCAACAGGGTCTTCTGTGATTATGAAAGACATGAAAATATACACACCATCTCTTATTTCATGGAATTTGGCAACTCCACATCAGAAATGTTGGGGAGCAGTCTGGCTAAGCCTTGAAAGTAGGAATGAGAAACCCAATTCAAAGGGGAATGAAGGTGATAATCTCTCCCGGGAAGGAGGAAATTGCTGGATTAAACACAGATAATTAAGCCTAATTAGTGACTTATAAAGACACAAACAGAATTTAAAAATAATTTACTTATAGTAAATAAAAGAAAAAACTATGTTAAAATGGAGAAAGTAATAATTTTCCTGGGCAAGCAAGAATGAATGCTTAGAAGTAGAAGATAAGAAAGAGTTTTATAAGGTACCTGATTTGTTCTCTTAATGTTAAAATAAAATTGGAAACAAATTATGCTTACATTGAATAAAAATTATAATACCATACTGTATTGTTTCATATACAGATTAATGCATGATATTAGAGGGGAAATTTTTGTTAAATAGATCTAATATTAAAAATAACACAAAACAAAATTTTAAAAACTTTGCTTCCATTTTATATTTCCAGGAAAAGTGTCTCCCATTAATTGATATCGATTTCCTTTCTTCTTTCCTTCTTGAGACAAAAAATCCTAGAGTTCTAATTTATTTTAAAATAGAATCCTAAAAGTATATGGGAACGTGGAAACCATTGCATATATTCCCATGATTTCCCAGTGTAAGTACACTAAGATCTGTCTAATGAGGGGATGAGTGTTTCTTTTTATTTGAAAACATGTACCAAAAGGAGCTTCCATGGCCCCCTCTAAAACCCTTTTCAACCCACAAAAAAGTTGCTTCTGTTTAGGCAATATTTCATGTGTCAATGTAAAGCAATTCTTATAACACATAGACAAGATCTGATTATGAAGTAATATGCTACAGGCAGCCCGTGAGGGTAAATTTTACCACCTTACGATCATGTACACTGTTTACTCATATATCTGCAAATATGGCTTTTGTTTTAAAATTTAATTTTCTATGTTTGCTGTTTTGTACACAAATATTCCATTTGCCAACTAAATTTTTTAGTACAGATGAATCACATAGTGTATATGTCACATTTCAATACAGTTCAGGCCTGGCACGGAGGCTCACACCTGTAATTCCAGAGTTTTCTGAGGCTGAGGCAGGAGGATCGCTTGAGCCCAGGAGTTTGAGACCACACTTGAGGTGGACAATGTTGAGACTCTGTCTCTACAAAGAATAAAATTAGCCAGGCACGGTTGTGTGTCCTAGCACTTAGGAGGCAAAGGCCAGATGATCCCTTGAGCCTAGGAGTTCAACGATGCAGTGAGAATTGAGCCACTACACTCCAGCCCGGGCAACAATGTGAGCCCCAGTCTCCAGGAAAATAAATACATACATAAAATCTATATTGTTCTAAGGCAGAGGTGGTAGGTAAAGGGTTAAATACTGCCTATTTACTTGAGATTTTATCTTCCCTATAAGAGATTCTTATGAACATTTAAATTTTCCTCATTTTGAATGAGAACATCAATTCCTCAAGTTGCAAAATTGCAATCTTCCTCAGTAAAAATGTATTCATTATCTACCTCATACACTAAAAAAGATTTTCCACCTTCACTCAACTTTCCATGTACCAACAGAGTAACCTAGATTTTAAAATGAGTCGCATCCCACATTGAAAAATGTAGGAACATGGATTTTAAGAAGGCAAGCTTTCTACTCAAGTGATTTTTATTTCAAGTTTACATGTTTAAATTGTGTGACAGTAAATTTCAATTCTGACAATTTAAGTTGTTTTGGAGGTATTTGGGCTATAAATATTCATATATGCCTATTGATTTTCAAATCAGAAATGAATCTGAAGACTATGAGAATTAAAAAATGGCACTTTAAAGCCTGCCATATGAATCATTTTTACTTTTTAGAGTATCGATCCAATAGAACCTAAATGGTTTTACAACCTTTTGAAGTCTACGGGTAATATTGTTTCTCATTTGGTTTCATACCACAATTTCTTCTAAAGAACATGGATGCACTTGGCTGCACACATATAAAATTTATTAATTATGTTTCTATCCTTTTATAATCAATTTTTTACAAACTGAGCTGAGCAATAATAACTCCATCAGAAAAATACATGCCATCAATCTTCTTTTTGTGTGTGCTTATTTTAGAGTCAAATGGTTATCTTATTAAAGTTGTGAGAAACCAAATCTTGAAATCCCCTCTTTTTAATAACAATTATTTTACGTATAACTAAAGATTTGATTTAAAATTCTACAATCCAGGTACACATTAAAGGATGACTGAAGTGCAGTCAATTACTTCTAAAACTAATCTCTAATACTATGACTTGGCAAATAAAATGTTTAACGTTTTAAAATGTTTCTTAATAGGAACATATATATATATATTCCTATTATATATATCGTATGCCTCCCTTAATCTCTTTTGCAATGATACCTTGATTTTAACCCAAACATTGACATAAAAAAAGTAATTTTCCTCTTTATAAAGCCATGAAGTGAGTTATAAGTATTTCCCTTAACAAAAGTTTGTAACATATTTACCTTGAAGCGGTCTAAAAGGAAAACACGTAATTATGGATCAAATGAAAGTTAAACTCCACTTGAAACAAGAGAGGATTATCACAAACATACCTTGTCCTTGGGTTACTCCATAAAATTCAGCTGCTATCCTTGCCGCTTCCTTGCGGTTGCCTTTCACAATGTAGAAATGACTGAGGATGGCAAGGCTGATTTTCACAAAAAGCTTAAAACAGAACAGCGAAAGTATTGTAAAGTAGACATTGGATAATTGTTGAGCAAATGGCCGATTTTCTTCCAACACCGACATTGCTGCAGAAGAATCTGTGGCTGTCTTTAGTTGGATCCAAGTCTCAAATGTGCCTGGCTCTCGTCCGGGATGCTCCTGAACAGCTGGTCCTGAGGAAAGAAAATATCAGCTGGTAATGATGCCTACAGCTCAAAATATTTATACAGTCCGTAAAAGTTCTTCGCAAACTCCTATTGGTCTGAAAATATTCCATGGAAGCAATTGCATCACGTGTCGCAAGTCTCCTGACTTTCCATTCTCAATATAAAATGATACTCCACCTCTGTGCTCCAAATTTCAAAATCCAGATATTGAAGTATATAAGCGTATCCTTTCCATTTGATATATTTAGTTATCAAGAACAATTTGAAGACAGTGTATGGGGTTCCCATTGTTAATATAAATGATATTCATAACATCAGGTAAAGTTGTCTATCATTTAAGGCTTTAAAATGGCACTGTACTATTTGTAGACCATGAGCTAAATCAGTAAACAGTCCATGGCGTGTATCTTAATGACCACTCATCAGATTAATCAATTATTTTGTTTTTACTGTTTTAGAAATAAACATTTTTCTTACAAGTCATGACACTGGAACATCACAGATTAATAACTTAACACGGTTCCTTCATCCAATGGACAGTTTTTAAGAACTTGGTATGTGTCAAACACTTTGCTAGATTTTGAAGAGACAAAGACAAGTAGAATGGTCCCTGCCACAAGGAACTCAGAGTCTAGCAGAGGAAACAGAAAAGAAATCAGGTAAATATAAAGCAGGTGAAAACAGTTATTAAGGGAGCAGAAAGAGGAAGCATGTAATCCTGGGAGGGAGGTGTCAGAAAAGACATATCTAGAAGGATTATCAGGTAAACATATGCATTTCATCAGGACTGTCCAAAACCAAGGAAAACAATATACTTTTTGGGTTATAATCTTTGCTAACACCAATATGTTTTATTCATTAATGAAATGCGTCTGTATATAGGTATCCTTAGGCAAGTCATATTTTAAAAGAGAAATAGAATAAATTATTAAGAAAATGACATAGAACAGCAATATTTTGGCATTTAAGCCAAAAATGATATGCCAAAATACTAAATATCATTTCTTACAGGGAGTTTAGTTACATATTTCTATGACCGGGTTTGGGGCCTGTTGATTGTGGTATTTGCTGCCTAATTCATTTGAGAAGTTCCAAAACAACAAAAAATAACAACCGTAACGGAATAAGGAGCGTACCTATGACTGGTCATACTAGTAAGTGTTGTGTGCTTCTCTCCCTCGCTGTATCCATTTTATGCTGAGTATGTTAACTGATTGGACAGATTTGCCTGATGCATTCCAACACAGGAGAAATGGCTGTAAAATAAATATGTCAAATAAAGCAGGCTGCTTCTTTCCCCAGTGAATGAATGGCTCTCAGAAAAAATAATAATAATAATTAGATCTATATATTAGAAAGAAATTACCAAGCTTCTTATGAAAATGGCCCCTAGTATCATTTTCAGAGGCAGAATACTGGCTAGGCAGACACTAATTAGACCCAGTGTGCCATTTCACATGTGCTTTGGAAACCAGTGAAAATTAACTTCAAATAGAAGATTAACAAAATGTTCCTCTCTTTCACTACCGGTAAGACTGTGTCAGTTGAGTCAATAATATGCTGATGCTTCTATGGTGAGTCCTCCCTCTGGCATGGTGATGCCTGACTCCACACTAGAGAGGCATGTCCGTGGACAGCTGGGCCATCACAGTGCTCTGAGTCACTGCAGACTTCCCCTTCAATGCTTCAGGATCAGAAATAAAACCCGCCTTAGTCACGTCTTCGTGCCCATCTAAGGTTTCAGTCCTTTCTCTCTACCAGTAAGTGCTATTACAAATAATTGTCTTTGCATGAGCTAATCAGGAGCCTGGATTCTTTGGGGTTAAGCAACATTTTCATTTCACTAAGGCTGGAATCATCGGTGCATTAAGTTTAAATACATCTAGTTTTACTAGTACAAAAAACTACAGTATAATATTTAAGATTTTATGTCAAGACATCAGGTTTTGTTTTTATGAATTACTTGATTCCCATTTGTATGTTCTGTTGATATACTTTCCCTCAGCAAATTTTACCATCTCTGAGTCTGTTAATTACTAAATAAAAATTAAGCCCAAATAAAATAACTCATAGCATATGAATTCTTCAAGTGGAAATTAGATGCTGTATTTTTCATATTATAAATCCTTCCAAATAACACTATGAACAAATCTGTTAATATTTAAAAGACACATAACCACATTAAAAGTATTGTGCATCTATTTTCCTGGCATTTTCATTTCCTCAGGAAAATAAAATATTGATTAGTCATTGAAGTGACTTACTGAGATAAATGTTTTTATAATATACCATGTTGAAAGACTGTGGTAGCAAGATCTAGTTGATTAGCTCAGTACGTCTCAACTTTCCTGATCTTGTTAGCTTCGATCAATCAGCTAAACTAAAATGTTGAAACTGAACTCAACATTGTATTACTAGAATGGCTGATGTGAGAAAAGTTAAAACATAGGAAAAATCGTTTATTGAGGGTATACTGGATGCTACATGCATATATTTATTTATTTATGAATTTATTTCATCTTAGGGGTGGATATTATTATTCACACTTTAAAGATGAGAAAAGTTGGGCTCAGAGAGCTTTAGAGACCTATAAAGTTGATTATAAAGAACAGCACTATTTGAACATAAAATACATGCTCAAGTTGCCTCTAAAATTTTCTATTTTTAAGCACTTACAATCTGATTGAGCAAATACGACTCATACATACAGAGACTGAGACAGTCACACAGATTCACAGATGCACACACATACTGCCCCAGCCCCAGACACACACAGAAGAGATCATACAAGATTATATGTGATCGGGAACCCAATTACTCCAGTAAGCTGCATACATGCTACGACGATTAAATAAGACGGAACTTTGTGTGCGCTTACTAAGTGGGAATAGAGAGAGAGGGGCTAATACTGTTGGACTATTCAAAGCTATGTGTTGGTGAGTGGTTTCCACTAAAACAACAGAGAGAAAGTCAAGTAAGGTAGTTGAGAGTTAGTACATTAAAAAACACTGAGTGTTCAAGGCAGGGTCCAATGATTAAGAACTATTAGGTTGGTGTAAAAGTAACTGCGGTTTTTGCAATTGCTTTTAATGGCAAAAATCGCAGTTACTTTTTCACCAACCTAATAAAAGGATGAGGATAAAGGAAAGTATGTTGAGTCTGGCCAGAAGTTCACTGATGACCTTCAACTCAGTATTTTAATAAAATAATGGAGTGGGAATCAGGACATCAGTGTTAAGGGAATGATCCTCACAGCAACTCCTGAAGAACAAGGGCTCCCTGGCTTTCCTCCTGCTGTCACCTTTCTAGGTGCCTGTTTTTCTCACCTCCATGCAGGTATCAGAGAAGAGACGGTACAGCCGCCCCCTGGGACTCCCCACCTTCCTCTTTTCGAGTCTCTTGCTTACTCTTCTCTTCAGTGTCCCAGGGTACTATATGAATTGTTGCTGTGTTTTAGGGACTTAGTTTCATGTCACTCAGAAGTTGAATAGGAAAATGACTTTCAAATATAACCAGATAGCCTTTAAATTTTCATAAAAGATGGAATTTTGCGTCTAGAGATTATGGGACTAAACTGTTTTGACTTAGCTACAGTATTGATCCAAGCTATTAGATGGATAATATCAACGGGATATAAAAAAAAAGTGCCTATTTCTAGTGCTTTCCAGTTGCTAAATCTTAACAGAGGGGAAATATAGTGACCCACCTTCGATGACTTTTTTTTTTTTTCTTGAGGCAGGGTCTTGCTCTGTCACCCAGGCTGGAGTGCAGTGTCATGATGACAGCTCACTGCAGCCTCGACCTCCCAGGCTCAAGCAGTCCTCCCACCTCAGCCTCTGTAGTAGCTGGGACTACAGGCATGAGCCACTGGGCCCACTCTTTAAAAAAATGTAATTTTTAATTCTCTGGTAGATATCTAAAGGCTCTAATTGACTTTTTTTATTCCTAATATTCCAAAAAACAAAACCACAGGGACACATTTCAAACAGCAAGGTTGCTAATGTTCAGCATAATGGCAGACAGGTTCCTAGCCCTAGAACAGGTTGTTGAGGATTATTTGTATGCAGTGAATACAAACTCAGAAAGGTCATTTACCCATAAATTTGAAGGCCAATGATGGCTGATGAAAGAGAAAAAATTATGCAAGTTTTCACGGTAATCTATTCACTATTGCATTTAAAACACTACTGAAAACATAATCCTCATTTTTTTTTTGTTTTGTGAAATCTCATGAGAAAAAATAAAGGCAAATGAAGCCCCTAGATGTTCAGAATACATGAGAATTTGAAATGAAAACAGCAGTGTTTACACTTCAAACTGAATTCCTTAAAGGGAATGAAAAACCAAATTTAGCCTTATCTCCATTCAGTATATCCTGTTTATCTTCACTTACCCCCAAGCTGCACTAATGGAAATAGATACTTTAAAAAGGCAAAACACATTTTCATAACTCCTGATGCAGACTTAGATATTATGACGTAATGATTTTGTCATAGACAATTAATATATTCACAGCAGAACTATAGACACTGATGTCTCAGGTTTCTATGAGATAACCATAATTATTGATGCAGGATAAGCTCTCTTAGAGATTATAATTATCAAATAATTATTATTTATAGTGTTGGCTGGGGAAAGTTTGGGTGAGAGCTATTTTGTTGGACTATCCTACTTGGGGGGAAATTCCTGTGTTTGGTCTCTTGCCATAAAAGAGTAATTTCTGCTAGCATTATGATAATCCATAAAAAAGGTATTTAGCCACAAAAAGGGTCACTAACTTAGATTGCATCCAGGCTCTTTGGAAAAATTCACTAGCTTTCCCCAAAACACAGAATAGCCTTTATCCTAAAAATTGAGTACATCAAACATCACATATTGAGATCTGCCCTAACTAGAAATTGCTTCAGGTTAAATGAGCTTTATTCACGTATATGTTGTCCAGAAAAACTTGGCTGAAAGCTGGTAGTTCTGCATATATAAGAGTTTAAAAAATAGATTTCTTAAAATCATTAAAATTCTTACTATATGCCAAGCAATTTTCTACACAGTTTATTAGAATGAAATGTTGGGAATTTGGTTTTTTCTTTTCTTGTAAACCCAGCATTTCTTTAAAGGATCATATCTTGCCCAACATAAGTCCATGTACTTGATCTCCTGGCTCTAGAGAAAGAAGGATACTTGACCAAAACTAGCCAAGAAAGATATTTCCAGGACTTCTGCTGGAGTTTTGGAAAAAGCACTCATCCTCTGCAGGGGAGGCTAAGATAGCAAGATCTAAGCTTAAAGATGCTGGAGGTATAATTGACAGTCAAGAAATAGCTCGCCTAGGAATTAAGCCAATAAAAAGAAAAGCACAGCTGAGATGTGGAAAGGCAGCATCACAGTACCTTCATTTGAGCACCTGGATCTAGTTAGTTGCACCTGAAGTAGCTAATCTGACAGTAATATAGATTTGACAGTAATACGAAGTAATAAAGTCATTTTTGCTGTTGTTAATCAAATCAACTTGAATTGAAGGCCTCTCTCACTTGTATGGAAAAAAAAAAAAAAACCCTGATGTATTTATATTTTCTGGAGTCCTTATAAAGAGAAATTATGAAGTGGGTATTATTATCCCTTCCGTACAACAGATGAAGAAACAGAGACTGAAAGAAGGTAAGGAATTTGCACAAGATTATACATCTTGAAGTGGAAGCACTGAGACTCCAACCCAGGTTTTTTGCCCTGCAGTGCCTCTCAGATTATTATTCAGATGTTAGTGTTGAAACATTGATAATTGCCTGGTTTAACCACTGTCCTCCGAGGTAGCCACACCCTGTGATCTACAGGGTACATTTGTGCCCTGTGTGGGTTATAAATAGCCTTTGGCTAAATAGTGGAGTATGTTACTGGGCCGAAGCTGATGTGTCTCACCCAAATCTTCTATGATTAAGAATTTGTTCTAACAATCTCATTTTAACTAACCACATATTTAAAAGACTATTGAAAGGGAAACCTTTCAATGACATCATTTTGAAGATCCAAAGTATGGGACCACATTAGAAGTGAAATGATGCCACAGTGATCTTTCCAGTACTTCCAGCATAGTAATTTTTGTTTGCTTGTTTGTTTGTTTTTGAGATGGAGTCTCACTCTGTCCCGCAGGCTGGAGTGCAGTGGCACAGTGGCACTATCTGGGCTCACTGCAGCCTCCACCTCCCAGGTTCAAGTGATTCTCCTGCCTCAGCCTCCTGAGTAGCTGGGATCACAGGCGCATGCCACCATGCCTGGCTAATTTTTGTGTTTTTTAGTAGAGACAGGGTTTCACCATGTTGGCCAGGCTGGTCTCGAACTCCTAACCTCAGGTGATCCGCCCGTCTCAGCCTCCCAAAGTGCTGGGATTATAGGCATAAGCCTCTGCATCAGGCCCAGCATAGCAATTTGATCAGCATTCTTATACACACGTATGAATTAATAATGATCATTTCTTCTATCAGGTAAAATACATCATTTACCCTGGAACATGGCCAATTGGCTAATAAAATTGGGATCTATGAGGACCCCGTTTAGGAATCTAAGATTAGAGTTTCTTTAACAACATAAGCAGCTGACTTATGTGCATGGATTTCAAATCTATTTTAACTCCAATTATGAATTTTAGAGAAAAATTATATTTTAAACATGTTCTTATTAGACTTATAAATTTAATACTTTTTATGCAACATGAGCAACACTAGTACATAGTTCACCTTTCTCCAGCAATTTACACAGTCAACTTAGTACTCTTCATGCTTCCATGTCCCAGCTCCCTGTGATCCCATAGAATATGAGCAATAGGGAGCCTCAGCACATGTCTGCTGGGGCCGCAGGAGTCACTCCGGTGACCACCACTCAGTCTCTGGCTAGTGTCTGCTAGCCTCTGGTGCTTCTATCCTGGATAAAGCAAGATAAGCACAAGTCATGCACTAGCTGGTAATATTCTCATCTTCATACTTGCAGGCAATAATATAAACCTGGAAATCGAGAATTTAGCATCTGGCTGAGTCCTCTCTCCTTCATCCCCGCTGCAGCCATGCAAGCAGGCGGCAGAATTTATTCTTCCACCTGCGTGCAGAAGACAGAAAATGAGCTGGGCTTCATCTTTTCCTTGTTAAGCTTAATGGGATAAAATAATATGTGAAAAGGATAGTACATATTCAACCTTGCTCTAATTTCAAATATCGTATCCAGTGTAGTAAAATATAAACTAAGTTCAAGTATTGCCTCTACCACAGATGTGTAATCTTGGACGATCTGGTAACCCTCCCTGCACCTCCACTTCCTTACCTGTAAAGAGTTCCATGAAAAAGTATCCACTTCCCATGTTGGGAGGTTTAAATGCAGTAATTCATATAAAGCACTCACTTGCCTGCACTGTAAGAGTTCAACAAATGTTAGTTACTAGTAATTATTACTATTACTTTGTTATTTAAGTTAAATTAGAATCTGTTGCATGCCAGGCACGGAAATTTTACTGTGTGCTTGTCTAGTGAAATGTCCAACTTCCAATAACACTATACTCACTGCCTACTGTAGACATGTAGCTGTATAATGGAAATCAATTAGCCCCCCTCTGGTGTTAGGAAATATGTCCATTTCTACAAACAGAATTCATAACCAACGTTATACATAAAACAAATGACGTATTTTTTGCTCCATGGTATGAAAGATAGCTTAACTTCTTAAGAAATATACACAACACAAATATTCTGAGTAATTTCTTCTTCCCAGGCTCCATAACAAAGTTACTCAACAGTTTGATATATCCTGGGAAAACAGCAGATATTTTGGGTTTTAGAAATAAAACGTATCCCACACTGGCATCCACGGCTCCTGATTGAAGAAATCAAGGCTCTGGAACTGGGAACTCTTACCTGAAGATGTGACCGTGGCAATGATAATAAGAACAGTAACAGCAAATACATCTTGTTGTATATTACTGTAACCCTAATGCAACCCGTGAATTAACTGAAGTTGTACCAATAGGGAAATGAAGACAACAAAAACTACACGGCCACCTTAAAGCCTCGACATTTGCTCTGATGAGCATCTAGCAGCTGACACGCTGTATGTCCCAGGCTAATCAGGATAAGTCAGCAGAATGTGGTAGGCAGGCAGGGCAAGGTCTTCAGAAGAACCAGTTGCTCTAGTTATGAGCTGTTTGAACTTGGGCAAGCTTCTTAATCCCTCTGAGCCTGTTTTCTCAACTATGAAAACAGGAAAATAGTTCTATTACAGGCCCATTGGAAGGGTGTGTGAGAATATGCCCTGCATTTTAATTTCCTTTTAAAGGCAGCCCCTCAACTGGTGAGCCCCTGATTTTATCCTTTTCAAAAATAATAAAGAGGCCGGGCTTGGTGGCTCACGCCTGTAATCCCAGCACTTTGAGAGGCTGAGGCGGGCAGATGACGAGGTCAGGAGATTGAGACTATCCTGGCAAACACGGTGAAATCCCGTCTCTACTAAAAAAAATACAAAGAAAGTAGCCGGGCGAGGTGGCGGCGCCTGTAGTCCCAGGTGGCTGAGGCAGGAGAATGGCGGGAACCCGGGAGGCGGAGCTTGCAGTGAGCTGAGATCGCGCCACTGCACTCCAGCCTGGGCGCCAGAGCGAGACTCCAGTCCCAAAATAAACAAACAAACAAATAAACAAATAAATAAAATAATAATAAACAAACCTGTCCCACAGTAATTTCTCAAACTCCAGCTTACTGCTACCAAATAACTGCAGCTTACTGCTCTGAGTTGCGAGTCAAGATATGGCTCCTTCATTCACACACATCTCTTGAGCGCCGTGCGCCAGGTGCTATAGGGCACCCAGCAGTGTGGGGA
>NW_012105065.1:415445-420901 GCF_000951045.1 Mandrillus leucophaeus | reverse complement strand
ATCTACAAGCTATAAAGAAAATGAGAAGGCATTGGACCAAGAATCCAGGACAAATAGAAAATCCGAAGAGGAGAGCATGGACTCTGGAACCATTTTTTTTTTCAGGTGCATTTTTATTTTACTTTTTTATTTTTATCATCATTATTTATTTTAAAGTCCTGGGATACAAGTGCAGAAAAGTGTAGGTTTGTTACATAAGTATACGTGTGCCACTGTGGTTTGCTGCACCTATCAACCCATCATCTAGGTTTTAAGTCCCGCATGCATTAGCTATTTGTCCTAATGCTCTCACTCCCTCACCCTCCAACCCCCCACTGGCCCTGCTGTGTGATATTCACCTCCCTGTGTCCATGTGTTCACATTGTTCAACTCCCACTTATGAGTGAGAACTTGTGGTGTTTGGTTTTCTGTCCCTGTCTTAGTTTGATGAAGATGATGGATTCCAGCTTCATCCATTTCCCTGCAAAGGACATTATCTCATTCCTTTTTATGGCTGTATAGTATTCCATGGCGTATATGTACCACATTTTCCTTATCCAATCTACCACTGATGAGCATTTGGGTTGGTTCTATGTCTTTGCTATTGTAAATAGTGCTGCAATAAACATACATGTGCATGCGTCTTCACAGTAGAATGATTTATATTCCTTTGGGTGTATACCCTGTAATGGGATTGCTGGGTCAAATGGTATTTCTGGTTCTAGATCCTTGAGGAATCACCACACTGTCTTCCACAATGGTTGAACTAATTTAAATTTCCACCAACGGTGTAAACGTGTTCCTATTTCTCCGCAGCCTCACCAGCATCTATTACTTCTTGACTTTTTAATAATCACCACTCTGGTATGAGATGGTATCTCATTGTGGTTTTGATTTGCATTTCTCTAATGATCAGTGATGTTGAACTTTTTTCATAGGTTTGTTGGCCGCATAAATGTCTTCTTTTGAGAAATGTCCGTTCATATCCCTTGCCCACTTTTTGATGGGGTTGTTTTTATTCTTGTAAATTTGTTTAAGTTCCTTGTAGATGCTGGATGTTAGCCCTTTGTCAGATGGGTAGATTGCAAACATTTTCTCCCATTCTGCAGCTTGCCTGTTCACTCTGATGATAGTTTCTTTTGCTGTGCAGAAGCTCTTTAGTCTAATTAGATCCCATTTGTCAGTTTTGACTTTTGTTGCAGTTGTTTTTGGCATTTTGTCATGAAGTCTTTGCCCATGCCTATGTTCTAAATGGTATTGCCTAGGTTTTCTTCTAGGGTTTTTATGGTTGTGGGCTTTACATTTAAGTCTTTAATCCATCCCGAGTTGGTGTAAGGCGTAAGGAAGGGGTCCAGTTTCAGTTTTCTGTGTATGGCTAGCCAGTTTTCCCAGCAACATTTATTAAATAGGGAATCCTTTTCCCATTGTTTGTTTTTACTGGGACTACTTTTGCTAGGAACATTTGCTATGAGGAAGAGATGGCAGGGAGATAAAGTAATCCTCGAACAGTCTCTTCAGGAAAGCAGAAATAAAAGGTGAAGAAACAGGCCTACCAAGATTGAGGACCATGGTAAAATGGAACGCTTAGACCTGACATCCAGAAGAGCTGAAATCTAGCAGTAAGAATGAGTAAGCCAGAAGTACATGAGCCCCTTCAATGTCTGCAATCTACATGGGCAATAAAATTCTAATCCCTGAAATCAGATTAAGGTGATTCAAGATTGCTAGTGCCCATAGGCACCTAACAGAAAGAAACAATGCTCTCTGGCGGAAGGTAATGTTCTAGGGCCTAAATTTTTCTATACATATTTTTCAAACAAGTTTAGGAGTCATTCAAAAAATAATAAGGAAACAGAAAGATATATCAATATGATTGAGAACTAGCACAAACAACAGATATAGACCCATAGGTATTTCAGATGGTGAAATTTCTGAAAATAAATGTATCAAGTATTTTATTAACCTCATAAAGTTAGAAGTCAAATTTTAACATTTCAGCAGAAAAGAGGAATCTTTAAAAAGAACATCACAGATTTAAAGCAAAAGAAAAAAATGAAAATAAAAAAAAAAGGGAAACCCTAGAAATGAAAAACATAGTATCTAAAATTAGTAACTCAATGTATGGGTGTATCATCAGCAGATAGCTGTAACTCATAGCTCATAGTTAGCACCTCTGAAGATGTCAGGAGAAACTATCCAGGATGAAAGAGACAGAAGCAAGAACAGGAGGAACTGATATAATTAGAAAACCTAACACCTATTTAACAGAGGTCATAGATTTAAAAAATAGCCAACAGCAAAATTTGCAAATGTAATGGCTGAGAATTTTGCAAATCTAATGAAAGCTATCAAGCCACACATTGAAAAAGCCCAGTGACTCCCAAGCAAGCTAATTAAAAATAAAAATCTGGGCCAGGCGTGGTGACTCACGCCTGTAATCCCAGCACTTTGGGAGGCCGAGGCGGAGGGATCACGAGGTCAAGAGATCGAGACCATCCTGGCCAACATGGTGAAACACCGTCTTTACTAAAGAAAATACAAAAATTAGCTGGGCGTGGCGGCGTGCATCTGTAGTTGCAGCTACTCCGGAGGTTGAGGCAGGAGAATCGCTTGAATCCAGGAGGCAGAGGTTGCAGCGAGCCGAGATCGTGCCACTGCACTCTAACCTGGTGAAAGGGCGAGACTCCGTCTCAAAAATAAATAAAATAAAAATAAAAGTCTGGGCTGGGCGCGGTGGCTCACTCCTGTAATCCCAGCACTTTGGGAGGCCGAGGCGGGTGGATCACGAGGTCAGGAGTTCAAGACCAACCTGGCCAAGATCTCTACTAAAAATACAAAAATTAGCCAGTCACAGTGGCGGGCGCCTGTAATCCCAGCTACCCGGGAGGCTGAGGCAGGAAAATCGCTTGAACCTGGGAGGCAGAGGTTGCAGTGAGTCAAGATCGTGCCACTGCACTGGGGCCTGGGTGACAGAGGAAGACTCTGTCTCAAAGATAAATAAAAAAATAAATATCTGATATATGCTGAGGAGGTGGGGCCAAGATGGCCCACTGGAAGCAGAGGCGTTTGGAGGCTCTTATAGAGAAAAAAAAAAAAAAAAAGTCATAATAAGTGTATGAAGCCTTCACCAGCAACCAAGGTATCCAGGTTCTCTCATCCAAATTGACTAGAAGGCTGGAGTGACCCACGGAGAGAAGGAAGAGCAGTGTGGCGCAGCGCCCACCTGAGAGCCAGGCGGGGAAGAGGAATCCCCTCCTCCCAGCCAAGGGAGGTGGTGAGGGAGCCGCTGTCTAGCTGGGGAAACTGCTTTTTCCACGTAACTGTGCAATCCACAGATCAGAAGATCCCACTCGCAAACCCATGCTACCGGAGCCTAGTGTCCCCACCCCAGAGCATCGGAGCATGCAGATTCTTTGTTTTTTTGAGACAGAGTTATTTGTTCTTGTTGCCCAGGCTGGAGTGCAATGGCGTGATCTCGGCTCACCGCAACCTCTGCCTCCCGGGTTCGAGCGATTCTGCTGCCTCAGCCTCCCGAATAGCTGGGATTACAGACGCCCTGCACAACACTAGGCTAATTTTTTTATTTTTGGTAGAGATGGAGTTTCACTAGGTTGGTCAGGCTGGTCTTGAATTCCTGACCTCAGGTGACCCACCCACTTTGGCCTCCCAAAGTGCTGGGATTACAGACTTGAGCCACCGCACCAGGCCACATGAAGACTTCCATTTTTTTTTCCCTGAGAGGGAGTCTCACTCTGTCGCCCAGGCTGGAGTGCAGTGGCCTCATCTTGGCTCACTGCAAGCTCCGCCTCCCGGGTTCACGCCATTCTCCTGCCTCAGCCTCCCGAGTAGCTGGGACTACAGGTGCCCGCCACCACGCCTGGCTGATTTTTTGTATTTTTAGTAGAGACGGGGTTTCACTGTGGTCTCCATCTCCTGACCTCGTGATCCGCCCGCCTTGGCCTCCCAAAGTGCTGGGATGACAGGCGTCAGCCACCTTGCCCGGCCTCACAGCTGGAATCTGCTTAACCCTAGGGAACTGGGGGTGGGGGGGCGTGCAGCAACCATCACCAGCTGTGGCTGCCTGCTGTCTAAGCCGTTTGAGCTCCTTGTGGGAGGAGCAGCAGCCAGCACTGGCACTTGCAACTACCTAATACGCTAAGCTCCCCGGGCTGAGGAATGGCAGCACCAATTTCTATAGCTCCAGGCTATAGAAATATAAATCATTCTGCTAAAAGACACATGCACATGTATGTTTATTGCAGCACTATTCACAATAGCAAATACATAGAATCAACCCAAATGCCCATCAATGATAGACTAGATAAAGAAAATATGGTACATATACACCACGGAATACTATTCAGCCATAAAAGGGAATGAGATCATGTCCTTTGCAGAGACATAGATGAAGCTGGAAGTCATCATCCTCAGCAAACTAACACAGGAACAGAAAACCAAACACCGCATGTTCTCACTCATAAGTGGGAGTTGAACATTGAGAACACATGGATGCAGAGAGGGGAACAGTACCCACCAGGGCCTGTTGAGGGCTGGGGGCTGAGGGGAGGGAAGTTAGAGTATGGGTCAATAGGTGCAGCAAACCACCATGGCACACATATACCTATGTAACAAACCTGCACACTCTGCACATGTATCCCATTTTTTAAGAAGAATAAAGGAAAAAAACAATAAAAATCTTCCTTGTCAAGAACTGTGAAGAATGTGAGACTTTATGCTATTTGTAATCTAGTTAAGTTAGGCTGCCATAATTTTGTGGCTGTTAACAAAACACATCAGCCTCCTAGATCAGCCACTTTATTTCAAGTCACAGGACTTTATTATTCATGGCACAGCAAATAGCAAGAGTATAGTGTTCGCATCAGTTCCTCTTGCCTACAGGGCAACAACAAAGGGATGAAACTAGTGTATGTGCTGCACATGCAGTAGTTTCATGTTGTGGCTCAGGCACTCCAAGCTTTAGGAACCCAGATCTTTTATAGTGGGCAGTAAGCTGACCTACACTTTACCCTGGAGGAAGATCACTATGCTTATTATGCTGAACAGTAAACAAGCCCACCCTCTGATCCAAAGCCATTTACCTCCATCTTCCAAGCTATTTGCTATACAAGTATCCTTGAAAGGATAAACCTACACAAAAAAGGCAGCAAGCCACTCTTTTTGCAAAAAAAAAAAAAACCACAGGCATACGAGACCCATGGAGAACTGTCTGCCAATCTTATTCACTCCTCATTTTTACACCGTCTTGGCTCGTAATAAATTTTCCCGTTATGTCCACTGATCTATCAACTTTTGTGACTAATCTGATCAACAGAAGCTAAGACCAAATACATTCAATTTGTTTCCTACAGAACATAATGAAGACACTGTTAACAGGACTCCAAACAATAGGATGAGAGCAGCCTAGACTCTTGATTTCAACCATTCCTCCCAGAGTTCTGAACCCAATCAGCTGAACA
>NW_012105065.1:406444-410610 GCF_000951045.1 Mandrillus leucophaeus | reverse complement strand
GCTGAGATCGCGCCACTGCACTCCAGCCTGGGCGCCAGAGCGAGACTCCAGTCCCAAAATAAACAAACAAACAAATAAACAAATAAATAAAATAATAATAAACAAACCTGTCCCACAGTAATTTCTCAAACTCCAGCTTACTGCTACCAAATAACTGCAGCTTACTGCTCTGAGTTGCGAGTCAAGATATGGCTCCTTCATTCACACACATCTCTTGAGCGCCGTGCGCCAGGTGCTATAGGGCACCCAGCAGTGTGGGGATTGCAACAGCGAGCAGGCAGGCGAGGACTGCGCTGTCATAGTGTTAAACTCATCAGCTGACACAGTTGGGACTCGCAGCCTGTAAACCATACCCAGTTTTCCAAGCAATCGATTTTCTCTCGATTCTGCTCTTTGTGTTGCTCTTTCCTTTATCTAGTGCCAGAATCTCAAATCAATAAAAAGTCGAGTGAAGCCTTTATTTGTCCACCAACCTCCGCATTAGTTTAGTGTTGATATTCTCTCGTTGTCTTTCTCACTTGGACAATTCTCAAGCCTCTATTTTGCTTTCCAGTTACATTTTGGCTTCATTTTGTGTGTGTGTAGTAACTGCCTCCGAGCTTGGCTCGGTCACACGTTCTACGTAGAGTTCTTTGCGGAGCTCCCCCGCCTGGCCTCTGTCTGTAATATCACCAAAGGCAGTAGAGGGCTTTGGCGGTGTTTTGCTAAGAGCAACAAAGATGAATATGCATCACACTGAGGTCCATGAAACCAAGATCAGATTTTTTGTGTGTATGGCAAGGGAAGGCGGACTGAAGGGACTGAACTCTGCACCCTTTGCATATTTATCACATGAATTTGGCAACTCATACATGGAGAGAATGAAAGCTCGCTCCCCAAACAAATGAGGAAACATTCGTGAGGAACTGAATGGGGTCAACAGGTAAGCATGCTTTGCCCATATTTGACTTGTGGAGAGTCTCTTCAGTTTACCAACCTTGTCACTCAAACGAGCACATTTTATATGTACCTAATTTTTGTGCAATTGTTTACTCTAAAGACAATTTGTAGCATATTAAAGGGGCATGGCTATGTATTCTAAGGTTATATGAGATTATGTTACAGGCATTCCTTACTCACATATGAACATCTCTAGAGAGCCAGCATTGCCTCAGCAGCCAGAGCACCTTGGTTTGAATCTTAACTCTCCTACTTCTCCTCCTGTGACCTCAGGAAGTTGATTAATTTCTCTATGCCTCCATTTCATAATTTGTAAAATGCAAATACTAATAACAACTATCTCAAGAGGTTGTCAGAATGATTAAATATTAAACAAGTCAGTACTTAAAAGCATTTGGAATAATGTGTAGCATATACTAAGTGTTTTATAAAAATTTGTTAAAGAAATAAATTTTGAAATAACAAAATATATGACAAGTAAAACCAACTGATGAAGACCAAGTTGGAAGATGAAGCCTGGTGTGTAGCTTGGCGTAAGAAGCTCCAATAACATAGCTATATTCTAAGTTTAAATATGAATGGCCTCTCATTACCCACAAGAAATTAAAATTCAAAGGAATTCTGAGCATGTTCATAAAAGATATATTCATATTAACCAAAACTGAAAACAACTCAAATTTTCATCAAGAAGAAATAAACTAACTCTGGTACATTTATATAACATAATACAGTACAGCAATAAAAGGAATAAGCTATGAATATGTACAAAATGTAGATGAATCTCAAAAACTTTGAGCAAAAGTACATTATATGATTTCTTTTATATGAAGTTTAAAGTCAACAACATAAATATATGATTACTGAAATTAAAGGACATTGCTGAGGGGGGTGGGATGAGTTGGAGATTTTACTAGATGAGGAAATGTGGTAACTTTCCAGGAATATTGGAACATCATCTGTCCTTCAGTGATGATAACATGTGAATACACATTTGGGGGAAAAAACCCTCATCAAATGTTCATTTAAGATGTGTGCATTCTATTCTGTGTAAATTATACTGCGATTAAATAAAAACTATACTACAAAGATAAACAAATCTTCAGTTCAGTTAATTCAGAACAAATCTCCCATTGGAGACAATGATTTCTAGATGAAACATTAAACCATTTTTCTAGTTGCATCTACAAGCTATAAAGAAAATGAGAAGGCATTGGACCAAGAATCCAGGACAAATAGAAAATCCGAAGAGGAGAGCATGGACTCTGGAACCATTTTTTTTTTCAGGTGCATTTTTATTTTACTTTTTTATTTTTATCATCATTATTTATTTTAAAGTCCTGGGATACAAGTGCAGAAAAGTGTAGGTTTGTTACATAAGTATACGTGTGCCACTGTGGTTTGCTGCACCTATCAACCCATCATCTAGGTTTTAAGTCCCGCATGCATTAGCTATTTGTCCTAATGCTCTCACTCCCTCACCCTCCAACCCCCCACTGGCCCTGCTGTGTGATATTCACCTCCCTGTGTCCATGTGTTCACATTGTTCAACTCCCACTTATGAGTGAGAACTTGTGGTGTTTGGTTTTCTGTCCCTGTCTTAGTTTGATGAAGATGATGGATTCCAGCTTCATCCATTTCCCTGCAAAGGACATTATCTCATTCCTTTTTATGGCTGTATAGTATTCCATGGCGTATATGTACCACATTTTCCTTATCCAATCTACCACTGATGAGCATTTGGGTTGGTTCTATGTCTTTGCTATTGTAAATAGTGCTGCAATAAACATACATGTGCATGCGTCTTCACAGTAGAATGATTTATATTCCTTTGGGTGTATACCCTGTAATGGGATTGCTGGGTCAAATGGTATTTCTGGTTCTAGATCCTTGAGGAATCACCACACTGTCTTCCACAATGGTTGAACTAATTTAAATTTCCACCAACGGTGTAAACGTGTTCCTATTTCTCCGCAGCCTCACCAGCATCTATTACTTCTTGACTTTTTAATAATCACCACTCTGGTATGAGATGGTATCTCATTGTGGTTTTGATTTGCATTTCTCTAATGATCAGTGATGTTGAACTTTTTTCATAGGTTTGTTGGCCGCATAAATGTCTTCTTTTGAGAAATGTCCGTTCATATCCCTTGCCCACTTTTTGATGGGGTTGTTTTTATTCTTGTAAATTTGTTTAAGTTCCTTGTAGATGCTGGATGTTAGCCCTTTGTCAGATGGGTAGATTGCAAACATTTTCTCCCATTCTGCAGCTTGCCTGTTCACTCTGATGATAGTTTCTTTTGCTGTGCAGAAGCTCTTTAGTCTAATTAGATCCCATTTGTCAGTTTTGACTTTTGTTGCAGTTGTTTTTGGCATTTTGTCATGAAGTCTTTGCCCATGCCTATGTTCTAAATGGTATTGCCTAGGTTTTCTTCTAGGGTTTTTATGGTTGTGGGCTTTACATTTAAGTCTTTAATCCATCCCGAGTTGGTGTAAGGCGTAAGGAAGGGGTCCAGTTTCAGTTTTCTGTGTATGGCTAGCCAGTTTTCCCAGCAACATTTATTAAATAGGGAATCCTTTTCCCATTGTTTGTTTTTACTGGGACTACTTTTGCTAGGAACATTTGCTATGAGGAAGAGATGGCAGGGAGATAAAGTAATCCTCGAACAGTCTCTTCAGGAAAGCAGAAATAAAAGGTGAAGAAACAGGCCTACCAAGATTGAGGACCATGGTAAAATGGAACGCTTAGACCTGACATCCAGAAGAGCTGAAATCTAGCAGTAAGAATGAGTAAGCCAGAAGTACATGAGCCCCTTCAATGTCTGCAATCTACATGGGCAATAAAATTCTAATCCCTGAAATCAGATTAAGGTGATTCAAGATTGCTAGTGCCCATAGGCACCTAACAGAAAGAAACAATGCTCTCTGGCGGAAGGTAATGTTCTAGGGCCTAAATTTTTCTATACATATTTTTCAAACAAGTTTAGGAGTCATTCAAAAAATAATAAGGAAACAGAAAGATATATCAATATGATTGAGAACTAGCACAAACAACAGATATAGACCCATAGGTATTTCAGATGGTGAAATTTCTGAAAATAAATGTATCAAGTATTTTATTAACCTCATAAAGTTAGAAGTCAAATTTTAACATTTCAGCAGAAAAGAGGAATCTTTAAAAAGAACATCACAGATTTAAAGCAAAAGAAAAAAATGAAAATAAAAAAAAA
>NW_012105065.1:388527-402934 GCF_000951045.1 Mandrillus leucophaeus | reverse complement strand
TTTTGTGACTAATCTGATCAACAGAAGCTAAGACCAAATACATTCAATTTGTTTCCTACAGAACATAATGAAGACACTGTTAACAGGACTCCAAACAATAGGATGAGAGCAGCCTAGACTCTTGATTTCAACCATTCCTCCCAGAGTTCTGGACCCAATCAGCTGAACAGTTACTACAAACAAATTCTGACAAACCTGCCTTCCAGTGCTGAGGAGGTTTCATCGATCACTTTAGCTAAAGTTCGGGGAAAATTTTGCATCACCCTTTCTAATTGGAGGACTCTCATTGTAGAAATAGTTACCCTCAGATTATGCATAAATAATGAGTAAAAATTACCCTCAGAGTATGCATAAATTGCTCTGGGGAGCAATTTCAAGTAATCAAGAGTAGTTTCATTTTGGAGAGATCTTTGCAGTCATCTGAGGGATACAGGATCTATTGGTGGCATTTTTCTAAATCATTCTTTAGGTGCAATCCACTTGGTTTTCAGGAGGAAGGCAAGGTTATGCATGGCTTCCACACAAACTGTGCAACCCCATGGATTCTCGTGGTGTCCTCAAAAAGTGTTGTTCGAACTGTTGGGCCACTCCAAGTGATAGGTACATTATATGGGGACGGAGGGACACAGGTTGACAGTGCCTCTAATGTGGCTTCCCATTGGCTGGTAAATCTTAGGCTTCCCAATTTAATTTTATAATTGACTGTAGTCCTTATTTTGGAAGGGACTGCCTGAGAGCAGTCAGTGCAGCTTGTCCAGTTTATCCATACCATAGCTGGTGGCATTTGCCCACTCCATGGAAAAACTGCTTGATGGCTCAGTGTGGGTAGTGCAGGAGACATCTGGAGGCATTGACAAGGAGGCAGGAACTGAGCCATCTCCTGCTGTTTCCAACGGACTTTACAATATGGTTAAGGAGAATGGTGGTCAAATTGTGGTTAGAGCCCTTAGGCTGGAGATGCCAGACCTATTAAACTGGAAGCTGCCTACTACAGTTTGAGAAGTCTGCAACAGGCCATTTTTCTTTTTCTTCTGCAACAGGCCTTTCCTTCATAAGGAAGGCACTCAGGGCAGATCGGAAGGGGAAAGATCATTAATGTCTCTCTCTTCCTACACTTTCCAGGGTCTAAGGTGTTCGCTCTTCATGTTTCCAGACTGCAGCTATTCCAGTAGCTCAATCTTTACCTTTTTTCCAATTATCCTTTACATACACTCAGACTTTTTATCCAGAAGGGTCCGATGCAATTGACAGAAAGGGATTTTTATAAAACAGGGAGACTCATTATATCTTCAAGTTTAGCCTCTGTGGGCCATTGTAGTGGGACTTGACAAGCAGTGTTCACGAGTCATCATTACTCTTGTCATAGGCTGATTGTGTTGCTATAATAGAATACCTAGGTAATTTATAAAGAAAAGAGATTTATTAGGCTCATGTTCTGCAGACTGTACAAGAAGCTAGCATGAGCATCTGCTTCTGCTGAGGGTCTCAGGCTGCTTCCACTCATGGCAGAGAAGAGAGGAAGCAAGAAAGGGTGTGAGATGCCAGACTCTTTTTAACAGCCAGCTTTCCTGGGAACTATTAGATTGAGAACTCACTCACCCCTTTCCTCACACTCCCCGCAACCAGGAAGGCATTAATCCATTCATAAGGAAATCTGGCCTATGACCCAAATACCTCAGTTAGGCTCCACCTCCAACACTGGGGATCAGTTTCCACATGAGGTTTGGAAGGGACAAAAGTCCAAATTATAGGATTTCTCATGATCTACGAACATACCATTCCCCCCCAAAATTAACCCATGTGACTTAAGTTTAAATCTCCAGGAGCCCTTTTTGACTAGGCTGCCAGCAGAAAGGTATACTTACCAGGTTGGCCTGGATTGCTATTAGGGGAAAAGAAAGGTGCATTATGCCAGAAATGCTCAGGGCAAAATCCCCAGCTTTCAAAACACATCTATGTCACTCCTCACTCGTTCTGATCATTATCCAGAAGGCAGATGCGGATGTTCCTTCTCTGGGAATAGCCACATTCAGTGACCAATCTGCCTTACCACAGTGGATCAGAAGGAGAGGAGGGAGATAAAGTCAGAAGTCTTTATTTATTTATTTTTATTTTTAATTTTTAATTTTTTTATTTTATTATTTAATTTTTTTTGAGGGAGCTGTTCCAAAGCTCAACAATATCCGATGCGTGGAAGCAGGGAAGGTCTGTCAAGCACCTTGACTATACATGCACTATTGAGTAGCTTTGATAAAAAGCACACCATTGTCAGACTGAAAATAATCCAGAAAGCTGAACACAGGGCACAGTTTAGCTTCAAAGGCCACAGTGGTTAGTTGAATGGATTGTGCTATGGTTTGAATGTTTGTCCCTCCCAAAACTCATGTTGAAATTTAACTGCCAATGTAATGAGGTTAGGAGGTGAGTCCTTTCAAAGGTGATTAGGCTCCAAGGGCTCCCCGTCATTGGTGGGTTTAATGCCTTAATATGAAAGCTTTCAGGAGTAGGCACCCTTTCTTGGTCCTGGAACCTTCTGCCACGTGAGAAATCGCATTTCTCCCCTCTGGAGGAGGCAGTGTTCAAGACACAATCTTGGAAACAGAAATGGGATATTCAGCAGACACCAAACTTGCCAATGCCTTGGTCTTGAACTTCCCAGCCTCTAGAACTGTGAGATATAAATGTCTGTTCATTATAAATTACCCAGTCTGTGGTATTCTGTTGTAATAGCAAACATGGACAATGGAATAAGATAGACTGGAAAAGACATTTCACAAATAGAAAATGTTAATGGTGGTAAAGCACCACTGATAGCCCCAGGAGAGGGTCAAAGCTCTGACACAGTCTGCCAAGAGTATGTAGGTCCATGCCCCACACCATGCAGCCTTACTTACAGAAGACAAATTAGACACCTTCTGATAGGAGTCACATGTATGAGGCAGTGGTGGCCTCTGCATGACAGTCCCCAGTCTCTGATGGCAGCAGTCTAATGTTGCCATGTTCAGTGTGATAATGAATCTAGGAAAACTGAGTGGTGCAGACTCAGTCAGCAGCTTGAGTTGGTTTCATCTTATTGGTCTCATCAGGATGGGCCCTTACAGGCATCCACATGAGTGACCCAGATAGTTCATTTGGTAATTGTGCTTTGTTTCCAAAGTTTGTGGCCCCTAAGATGAGTGTCTTTAATTTGCCAGTATGTAGTTTTCCAAGTGGCAGACCAAACAGCTAGGTTACTGGCAACAGCTCAAGAATCAGTAAAAATAGCTTCATCCAGGGGAGGGCTATGAGAATCTAACTGAATTATACCCACCGAATGGAGCAACCACGTTCATTTTCTGTTCTGTACCATTGGCACTGAGGCTGAACAGTCCAAGCAGCCCAATGGATGCCATCTGGTTTGGGCTTAGCCAAACTGTCAGTGAACCAGGCCCAGTCACTTAGTTGATTATGAAAATAAACTATAGCTACACAAATATGACTTTTACAAACATCATGTTGAAAAATGGCTTCCCCATACCAAAAAAGAATACTATAGAATTTCATTTACAAAGTTCATATAAAGGTGAAAGTGAACCATTGTGTTTAGGGTTACATATTTTGGTGCTGAAAACCATTCTAGTGTTTACCGGGTTAGTGGTTATCTTTGGGGATCAGGAGGTATGACACGGAGGGGGCTATGTCCTATTTCTTAAACTTGAATGATCACTTTATAATAATTTGCTAAGATATATACTTGTTTTGTGCATATTTCAACATATTGTTAACTTTCAAAATTTCTTAAAGGGGATGAATCCCTTAGCATGTTAACATATAAAGCAGTTAAGAGTGCAAAATGAAATTCACTTGATCTTGTGAGTTACCAGAGTCAAATACATCTTAAGCTAAATTAAGATCCAAATATGATTTTCCTAATTTCTTATTCTGCTCAGGTTCAGTCTAAGGGATTCTCAGGAAATGGAAAGAGTTAGAATTCTTGCAGCCTTCCCAGCCTTGTCCTCATTTGCATGATTGTAATACCATTAGGGCATCAAAAGCTGCATTCGCTCAATGCCAGGTCTCTTGTGTTCCTCATTTATCAAAGTGTCCAAATAGATACAGAACATATAAGATTATCAGCAGCCCTGGCCCCATACCCAACAAATGCAGAAAACAAGCCAATCCTCTGCTGATGGCAATTATCCCAGGAAAAATTACATTCCTACTACCCAGTATTAGTATTGCCAAAAGCCAAGGCAGAAACTCAATAGTATCAAGTGTAGGAGTGTGGATACACAAAAAACAAAATCTGGCTTTTATCTTCACCAGATTGTCTGTCAAAAGATGCCAAATTGTACAGCATCTACAGCTGTGAACTTAAAGAGAAGAAATTTCTCAGCAAGAGCTTAATTTGAGTACTATAAATCTACCATATCTGGAAAAGAAAGCCCACCTATACATACTCTTTCCTCTTTCAGAGAGTGATGTTTGTGACTAAAGTCTTTTTGCAGAGATTTGAATGCAATGAAGGCAGTTCCAGTCACCAGTCTTATTTAAAGTTCCTTCCTTCCTTCCTCCCTTCCTTCCTTCCTTCTTTTCTCTTTTCTCTTTCTCTCCTTTCTCTTTTTTCTCTCTTTTCTTTCTCCTTCCTTCTCTCTCTTTCCTTCCTTCCTTCCTTTCTTTTCTCTTTCTCTCCTTTCTTTCTCTTTTTTCTCTCCTTTCTTTCTCCTTCCCTTTCCTTCCTTCCTTCCTTCCTTCCTTCCTTCCTTCCTTCCTTCCTTCCTTCCCTCCCTCCCTCCTTCCTTCCTTCCTTCTCTTTCTAGATGAAGTCTTGCTGTGTCACCCAGGCTGGAGTGGCAGTGGCCTGAACACAGCTCACTGCAGTCTTGACCTCCTGGGTGCCAGCAATCCTCTCAATTCAGTCTCCTGAGTACCTAGGACTACAGGCATGCACCACCATGCCTGGCTAATCTTTGCATTTTTTGTAAAGACAAGGCCTCCCTATGTTGGCCAGGCTGGTCTTGGACTCCTGGGCTCAAGCGATCCTCCCTATGTTGGGATTACAGGCATGAGTCCCATGCCCATCTAAATATTTTACTTCCCAACTAGTAAAACATCATAATTTCTATTTCCCTTTTGAGCCTCATATATCTGATACTAAAGCTTTGTGTATGAGCTCTAGGAGGTAATATGGCCTCCTGAGTATCTGGTAACCAATCATTTGTAGTCTTGCACCTCAGAAGTTCCTGCCACTGTCTTTTCTTATGGAACTGCTTAGGTCTAAGAAACTAGTATTGAGAGAAAGTGTTCACCAAGTTCTCCGCCTTCGGTTCACCTAGAAAATCACCCTCAACAAACTCCTGAACTGAAGCTGCACTGGGGAATTTTAACGCCTGTTCCCTGAGAGCCCTGGAGAGGCCTGTGTAAATTTCTCCAGCTACTGTCTTTTCACCACTTTGAATTCTACAATCATCTCAAAGATATTCCCTCAATCTGGGTGGTGCAAGTTCGACTAGCAGCTTGGTTCATTCCCTCTATGTCACTTCACAGTTTATCTATTGATTCTTCCAGTATTTTTATATTTGATCCCACAGATCAGCCACATGAATTCAAGGTTATTGTTCCACAGTGCATCTTGCACTTCAGTGTAGAATTTGGGGCATCGCAATTTTAAGTGTGGAATCTCATTAGCGTTTGGTAGGAACAAAGCTGTCAGCTATCCTGTCCTGTAAAAGCAGCAGATACATTCTGTGTCCTAACATCTAAAAGGTCTGTATACAGAAAGACCTTCCCCTAAGATGAATCCTCATTACCTCTCATGTCACACTAGCACCTATTGAGGCCCTTCGATCTGGAAATGTTTGCCAAGTGTACCCTAAGGGGATGCTGTAGCAACCTGTGCCCTGAGCAACCTTGCTGACATCCTTACGGCTCTGCTTCAGAGAGATGCTGTACACGTGTTGTTCGCTTAGAGCTTCTCACGCTTGTAATTTAACCTTCATTAGCAGCGGCCACTCACCCGTGGACAGAGCAGAGTGGCCATAAGGTGCGTGCACCCATCAGACCAACATCCACATGAACTACTTTACTAAGGTCAGAGCAGTTAAAAGCCGACTGCACCACGGTAAATGACTGACCAGACTAATAAAAGCCTCCACAGGCCATCAAGCAGGGATGCAGTTATGACTTTTGTGGGCCCTGTGCACTTTTGCCTTTCAAAGCTCCTTTCATGAAAAATTCTAAGAAGCTATAAAAAATATTAAAAGTTACATCTCACAACTGCATTGGTATAAAGAACACACCCAAGCTGGATTATATGTATTTCTTTTCTTCAGAGTTTAAAGACATGGAAACATTTTTGTGGGCCCTGAAATTGTCATGGGCCTTAGGCACTACGCCTACTGTGACTACAGATTAAGTCAGCCACAGCGCCGGGTCAACATGCCCTGCTCACATGAAAGTCTGAGCCTGAAGCCCAGGCTTTAATCACTCCACATGGAGTTTTGTTCTTTCTAACCTATTTCTCAGTGATCCTGGCCAACGTAACAAAATAGTGATGTTCTGAGGGGACGGAATAAATAACACCTCAACACTCCCACAGAAAGAAGGCAAAGAAGAAGATGAGAATCAAAATATTACCTTTATTACTAATAGATGCTAGGGTGAAGAATACCATCCATTTGACTCCCACATTTGTTATACAATTGGGAAGGCCAGACATGGTGGCTTATGCCTGAAATTCCAGCACTTTGGGAGGTCGAGGTGGGCAGATCACCTGAAGTCAGGAGTTCAAGACCAGCCTGGCCAACATGGTGAAACCTTGTCTACTAAAAATGCAAAAAATTAGCCTGGTGTGGTGGCAAGCACCTGTAATTCTAGCTACTCGGGAGGCTGAGGCAAGAGAATTACTTGAACCCAGGAGGTAGAGGTAGCAGTGAGCCGAGATCAAGCCACTTCACTCCAGCCTGGGCAACAAGAGTGAAATTCCGTCTCAAACAAAGGAAAAAGGAATTGGGACATGTATCCCCCAGTCGCAGGCAATGCTGGACTGAAGCAGATTGCTCCAGAAGGCATGGAAATGCTTGTTCCTGCAGAAAGAGCAGAGAATGTCCCTTCCTGATAAGAAGCTAGCTCCTACAAGGGACAATAGGAAATGGAGAAGCTGAGGTGAGCATATCCATATTTTTCTCCAACGACTTGTCAATCAGATTAATCACTGTGTGACAGATGCATATAACTTAAGCATACCCTGAGAATGACCCTATGGTCTGAGGTAGGGAGTCTCGTGCCTTATCTATGAGGAACATTTGAATCCCTAACCCATTCCATGGAGTGCAGGCTGTACAGGAGATGGAAACCTTCTGTTCTGTGTTGAATAAAGGTTGCTAGGAGGATACTGCTAAAGAGAGGGTGATGGGTGAAAATGCTATATAAATCGCATGCTTTTTACAAGTGGCTGCACTTCTCCTGTCCAGCCTGCCCCCACTGGACCACCCTGTGTGTAAATACCTTCAATAAACCCTACCTCTCATTCACTGACTCTGGGTTTCTTTTTCAGTCTGTCAAACTTAGTGCTATCCCTATTGAAGTCAATGGAGATCTGGCACAAAAGTCACTTGATGCTGGGGTCAGGAAAGAGAGGAAGTCAGTAAAGTAGTGGAGAGAGACACCAGTTGAGTCTCTATGCCTAGGAAAAGCATCAGCTCAGAAGATGCATTCCTCTGAAAACAGGCTATGTTAAATGGTAAGAACATTTAGGGGCACTCAAATGATGGGCAGAATAGGACAGGAATTATGTTCAACATCATTTTGACATTTTAAGTGTCTTCTACAAAAGGAAGAATGAAGGAATGAAACTAAAGTTTTATGTCTTATACTCCATAAACCAATAATATTTATTGAAATGGCTATGCCTAAATCTTATAAAAGAAAGGTGGTTAAAAACTTTGCAGTATTTTTTTTTTCAATACATGTACTAGAAGAATAGGCATTAATTCCTGGTAGAGTTTAGTAAACAATTACAGTACACATAAGAAGAAAATAATGCCTTGCACTTGACTTTCTGTTGATTAGCAGCACTAAAAATAAACAAAGTAGATAAAATTCTCTAATGAAATCATCCTCTACTGTTACAGAAGAATTCTGGTCTAATTCCATTCTCAAGTCTCTTTGACGTTCACTATTGAGTCAAAAAATATGCATTAAGGACCTCCTAAGCTTAACTGAGAATACAATGAGAAGCAACACAGTTTTTATCTTCATGGGATTTACATTCCTGCATCTTAAAACAAAAGGAATTCAAAAGGCTCATATACTGAAAGGAAATTATATTCAAGTTTTTAACCCACACTTCTCCCAATGATAAGCAAAAAACCCAAATATTTGTTAAAAAAAATAAAATAAAATGAGAAGACAAAGAGTAGCCTTTGAATTCCGGGAACTACAATGACCAGTAAAAATGACCTATATTGGTTAGTTATGAATCATATGCATTATTGCTAACTCATTTGTCTCTTTTACATGCTATGTGTAGATACAGAAGGAATTGCCATAATATCAGGTCTTAGCAAGAGGCAGCTTTGTTCAATGGTAGTTTAATTGGAATACATATCGCACAACATTTGGCAACTTTCTTATTTTAAGGTCTCGAGGCTTTTTGCTTGCTCAGTTTTATCTCATGATAATCTACTTTATCAATTAACTTCCAGTTTGGCTAAGACACATTTAGTCTTAATGGAGTGTTGATTTGTGTCATCAATAACCTTCTGGCGAAGTTTGCTAATGAAATTTATGTTATGGGCCTTGGATAATTGTGTGAGGTGACCTTCTAAGGTGATTATCATTTAAATTTACTTCAACCAGATACCCTTTCCAACAACCACAGACTTAGGCTTTCTGTGTAATCCATTTTTTTGTTGTTTTTCCAATCTTGTCCCTGAGCAACACATTGGTACCTGTTTGATTTACTTATTATTACCATATTAATGGTAACAATGTTGTGCTTTTCCAGTAAGACAGTTGCTGTAACAATTATTGTCCTCTTAATAACTACATTAAGCTTGCTTTGATACATTATTCATGTTAGTTATGTATTGGTATTAATTATATAATTGCCACAGTATGACCAATACATAATCAACTTGATCTATCTGAACTGGACGATCATGAAGCTTCTATAATGCAAAAGCATGGTGAAGATTTTTATTACTTCATTCAATATAGACTTATCAAGCACCTACTCTGTGCCAGCACTATATTAGACATCAGAAGGACAAATGTCAGTAAAACAGGTTTCCCTTTCTTCATGGACCTTATATCCTTATGAAGAAGTCATATAATAATGATTTGAAAGATAAACAACGACTGGTGATTGACATATAGGAAGTAAATGCAGTGTTGCAATAAATAAATAACAGTGCTGACCCACAATTAAGGAAGCAAGGACATATTTTTGGAGGAAGCAATATTTAAGCAGGGACCTGAAGACTCAGAGACAGAGTGCCAACCAAATGAAGAGCTGGGGAAGAGCATTCCAGGCACAGGACAGTGCAAAGATCCTGTGACAGTAAAGGATTTGAGTTTCCTAGGAACTGACATACAGAAGGTCAGTATGCCTGAAGCGTGAGTGAGGGAAGGTGCTTGAGACGTGGGCAGGGCCCACTGTTTTGGGCCACACGTGATCGTGTGATGTACCAACCAGATTTCCCCACAGAACTATAGCATTTATTCTCCCAGCTGCTAGTGGTGCTGCCTGCTGACTTCCTTCAGCTGTCCTCTTTGCTTTTCATGGCCCTAATCAACCTCTCAAAGATTTCTTGAGGAACCCAAACTACAATACCACAGTAAGTACATGGGATTTTACACTAAGTTAAATGTGAGGCTATGGAAAGTCTTTAATAAAAGCAAGGGAGGATCACTTTGCCAGGTATGTGTAGAATTAGAGCAGAATAGAATCAGATGGCTGGTTAGGAAGCTATTGCAGTTATCTCAGAGAGATGATGATGGCTGGAACTAGGGTAATGGGAGTAGAAACTGAGAAAAGTGGATAAATACAAGATACATTTAGGGGTAGAATTGGTGATTGGCTAGTGAGAGAAAGGAAGTACCAAAGAATAACACCAAAGAGATAGTGCAACAAAATTTTGCATACGCAGTAGCAGAAAAGTTAGGGCACCTGAATTCAATACTGCTTTCTGAAGCTTGAATAAGTACTGAGAAAAGACTCATGCTTAACATTCTGCGAAATAATATTTTGGGTTCATTTTAGAAACTATCTCCAAAGAAATGTGTAATCAGTATGAATTGAAAACCATGGCCACAAATGATTATGTTATATATTGTAGTTTTTTATAGTCGATGGTGTTTGAAAACAAATAATTGCAAATTCGTCACTATCTGGCACTTTGTAGCTAAGCTGAGCTTAAATATTGTAAACTGAATTAACGAATGTAAGAGAACATGGTTCACAGTTCTTATGATGCACTAGCATGGTCTCAGAAGTCAATAGTGGCTTGATATTCCAGAAAACAGACTTGTACTGTTAAGTCTAAGCCCACGAAATCATTTTTAAATAGGTATTACACAAAGTCAGTATTTGTGAATGACTGTGGAATAAAAGAGAGTAGAAATTAAATGGCTCCAGAAAAATTAGGAGTTATTTTTAGAGTAGGTTTGCACTAACCTAAGATTTTTAAAAAATAAATAAATAAAAAATAAAATAAAGCTCTGGCTTAACAATTATTTTTCAGTCAGATTCCTATCTATCATATTGTGTATACTTTGCCAGTGAATGTTATTGGTTATAGAGATTAGAATCCAAGTCTGTTTTCCAAGCAGAAAAGGATTTATTAAGAAATATTAGGAAGTTGTCCAATCACTGAAAGCACAGGTGCAGCAAACCTAGATTGACCTAGGAACACCTCCCAAGACCACATAATAGAAATGACCCGTTGCGGGAGAGGCTAACTCATCTGACTTTAAACTTAACGCTGCCTCTACCATAATCTAGAACGAACTACTGCCACCAATGACCACCCAAACTACACTGCTTCTGCTGTGATTCCGGAAGCACTTCACTTACCCTTAAACTCAGAAACACCCACGCTTGCAAATATGGATGTCACCACACTATTTTGCCAAGCAGTTGATCAAATCAAAGGCTTATTAAGCTGTATCTGATTGGTGAACTTTAAGTCACATGTCTGTACTCTAACAGTAAGTTGTGCTGGGAGATGTAGTTTTTTCAATTCTGCGTTGGGGAGGCACAATGCACAATGTGGGAAACTATCACCACATGGAGAAATCATTGAGAAACGTCTTTCATAAATAATAGACATGAATGACAGAGGTCAGTCATAATTAATATTCCAAATTTATTTTTTTAAACAGAGTCTCACTCTGCTATCTCGGCTCACTGCAACCTCTGACTCCCTGGTTCAAGCAATTCTCCTGTCTCAGCCTCCCAAGTAGCTGGGATTATAGGCACAAACAACCATGCCTGGCCAATTTTTGTATTTTTAAAAGAGACTGGGTTTCACCATGTTGGCCAGGATGGTCTCAATCCCCTGACCTCGCGATCTGTCCACCTCGGCCTCTCAAAGTGCTGGGATTACAGGCGTAAGCCACCACACCTGGTCCATTCCAACATCTTCACTCATGGTTAAGTTCTATTAATATCATTAATATACCCCGTTTTCCACTGGATAATATATACTGACCTCTGAAATAATTTTTAGAAAAATGTAGGAACCAAAGAATTGTATATGCTTGATTTATAATGTTCCTCATGAATAATGAATATTGAAATCTGCATTAATATCTTCAGTAATGAATCAACTACCCCGTTTTTAGCAAAGTCAGATATTAAAAAGATTTTCAACAAAACTATAACTGATTATTTGAGCTCTCAACAGATAGGGCAGCTGCTTAACAGACTTATTTATAGCATGTTAGATCTAAAACTGACTGATAGTACTTTAATAATTCCACAAGGTCCCCAAATAACTCACTCAAAGATAAATCAGAGACAATGAGGAATCTTTTCATTGGATGTGCCTGGGCACCATCCATGGTCAGCAAGCTCAGTGTGCTGGAGTTCAGGGTTGTCTATTTCTTTTGCTTCTACAGTTAATTTCTTAGCATGTGAATTTTCAGAACTAGGTAGACCGGCATCAGTCCTTTTGGCATCTTCCAAAGCAAGTTTTTGAATAGAGTATCTGCTAGAGTTTCTAGTACAAGGCTCTATTTGAATCTTTCCAATAGTCATAGAGATTTTGCCTGCTTTTGTTCAACTTTCTTTTAACAGCTTCTCTTCCTTGTTACCAAGAATCTTTGTGTTAGGCAGCAATAAAACAGATGGTGAACAAGTTTTCATCAAAGCAATCTTTTATAGAGACAAAATCCCTCTAGCTTAACGACCCTAAATCAGATCTAAAGAAAAAATTCAATGGAAACGTCGTACCAGTGTTTTGTGGCCTACACAACAGACTCCTATTCTTTCACATGGTTGGCTTAATGGAAAAATGGTTAGTTTTTGTTTTGCCCAGTCTAATACTATTGCACTTAGGAATAATAATTCTATTAGCATATATATATATATATTTGTTTCCAAATCACTTAAAAATACATTATCTTATTTAATTCTCGTAACACAGTGAGTGAACAAAAGCATTGCGTGGGCTGAATGTAGACTACAAATAAAAATGGCCATTCAGATTCTTATACTACATTATCTAAAAAGTTACCTTTAATCATTTGCAATCATTAAATATTTTACTTTTACTTAGGCAATAATGACAGTCCCTAACAGATAATTCTTCTTTGCAGGTCTCTACTAAATAGCTCTACTTAAAATAGCAGGGCTGAGTCAACATCTGAGAATGCATTATGAGTGTAGGCAGCAAAATGACTCACAAAATGGTAAACATATGAAGAAGCCAAACCTTCACTTTAAAAGATCAATAATAGTATATAACAAATGACAAAGTAAGCATCTATCTCTACTACCTCTTACCTGGGAGTATTTCTCTGGATTCTAAATAAGGATTCCATACAGATATTCTGTAAGTTTATATTGAAGAATGTATATGCTTTGACTGTGCCTACTCTTTTTCATTGTGCCACAAAGCTGTTGAGCTTTATATAGAACTTCAGTTTAGTGCATTTATTTGTCAAGCTATAGGTGTAAAAACCAGCTATTCTAGCATTTACCTCATTCGTTCAGCTTCCTCTTCTGACCCTTTCCTTCTGAGATTTTTCTTCAACATCCTACCTCTTTTTCTTTCTTCATATACTTGGTATAAAAATGTAAATAGTTTTTCAGTTAGAAGGAACAAGAAAAGAGGTCCCCTAGGTTTCATCTTTATAGATTACTGGTAAATTTATTACCTCTAAGAGCTAGCTCCTAACAATAGCTCTCATCTGCATAGTAAAGGGCCTCCGTACATCCCATTTCTTACATCCTTCTAGATATCCCAAAATAATTTAAACACTGTCAGTAATTCTCTCTGAAAGCTCTGTTAGCCCATATACTATAGAACCAGTCTGGGACACTCTAGTTAATGGTACGCCCATCCTGTGACTTAGATCTCCCATAGAGTGGCATGGATACCCTCTTGCTCTGGTACCTTTTGGTCATCTTCTATGTCTGCACCTGTCCCCTATGGCCCTGGCCACATCTGCCTCTAGATCTAGTCATCTGTATTCACTACTATCACCATTAAGTAGGAAAATACTTTTTCTTTCAGTGCCATTCTCGGCAAGGCAGAGGAGGGGTGATGTTGGGTTCTTAATATTTATTTTGGTTAATTCATCTTGAATGTGCACATGAGTATTCTAAATCCAAGACAGCCCTGTTGTTAATTAGTTTACAGTGAATAATAAATTATTGGACCATTTCCCCAAAACTTACCTTGGAACAAAGGGATGAAAGCAGCTGGAAACATCTCCTTCATGAGCGGCCAGACATTCCCCAGGTAAGAAAAAGAGAACTATAGATTTTCTTCTTTTACATACTTAAGAGAGATGACCTGCCTACTCATATCCTAAGAGGAGAGAGAAGAACAAAACCAAAATATTTGTTCCTTAGAAATAGGATGGAGGCTGGGCGTGGTGGCTCAGGCCCATAATCCCAGCACTTTGGGTGGCCGAGGTGGCAGGATCACTTGAGCCCAGGAGTTTCAAGACCAGTCTGGGTAATATAGTGAGGCCTCATATTTACAAAAACTTAAAAAAATAAGCCATGTATGGTGCCACATCCCTGTCGTCCTAGATATTTGGGAGGCTGAGATGAGAGGATCGCTTGAGCCCAGGAAGCAGAAGCTGCAGTAAGCCAAGATTGTACCACTGCATTCCTGCTTGGGTGACAGAGGGAGAACTTGAAAAAGAGAAAGAGAGAGAGAGAAGGAAGGAAGGAAGGAAGGAAGGAAGGAAG